>NW_025225098.1:1211163-1213829 GCF_018294505.1 Triticum aestivum | reverse complement strand
GGGAGGACGGGGCTCGGGCGCCCGCGGGAGGCGGCGGCGTGGCGACTCGGGCCGGGAGGGCCGGCGATGGGCCTCGCGGGCCTCGGCACAGTGGGAGGAGAGAGAGGACCGACACGGGTGATGTGGCAGCGGCGGATTGGTTGCGGGCGGCGGCGGGATCTGACCGGCGGGCGCGGACATGTCTGGCGGACGAGAGGAGCGGGGCTAGGGTTTCGGGACCCGGGATTTCGGAGGAGTGCACATATTTATAGGTAGAGGGAGCTAGGAGTGTCCAAATGAGGTGCGGTTTTCGGCCATGCGATCGTGATCGAATGACCGAGAGCATGGAGGGGGTTTGGATGGGCTCATGGTTTGTGGTGAAGATGGGCTGGGCTGCAAAGAGAGAGGGGTTTTGGGCTACGGGGTTAACCCTTGGGGCATCAAACGACCTCCCAATGGAACGAAATTTGACGGGCGGTCTACCGGTGCTATACTAAGGCCACTCGGCAAATATCGGCCCATTCCGAGAACGTTTTTCTCCCGCTCACGAAACAAGGTCTGAGAGGGGAAACAGGTGCGTGTGAGTGTGGCAGGACTCAGAACGGACAACGAAGAGAACTGGGGAAACGCAAACGGATGCAAGGTTTGAAAAACATGCAGATGCAATGCAGATGATGACATGGAAAAATGCAACAGGCAATCAAATGACATGGCAATTGCGGCGAATAACTTGGAGACACCTGGTGCAACGAATCTGGGGCATTACATAGGACAAGCTTTGGTATAAGCTTCTTGCAAACCGGATCTTCTCTCAAAAAGGCTCGTGGTTGTTCCATCTTAATTTGTTTACACAAGCAGATTAGACCAAATAGAAGTATCATGCTAAATTTTGGAATTATTCTGGGTTCGTTGGCCTTTTTAATACATTAATTGAATTTCCGGGCATTTAATGCGCATAATTCAAATTTGAACTACAAGCACATGCTCTAGTGCACCAAAGTTGGTTGAAAAATCACATGTGTGTCCTTGGGTGAATTTCTAGGTCCCAGGCAAGAAATGATAATGAAATTCAAACATCTGGGCGTCGTGGCTCGCCGGAAAGATTGAGAAACTTTGTTTTTTTATTTCCTGTAAATCCAAAACATGCCTGAAAATCATGAAACTTGGCGTGGTGTCATGACATGGCACCAACATGATGTGGTAATTTTTCTGTCCGATTTGCGAAGGCGCACACATTAAAAATCAACAAAGTCATTTTGGACCAAGTGTTGTCACGTTATAATCGGAAACACAACTATTATTGAAACCATGGGCGTTCTACTTACCAATTACGTGCCGCCACGCATCCCTTTTTTATTAGCTAGGAGGTGTCGTACGGGGTAGCTATTTGAGTAAGGGAGGCGTGCGATCAGACCCCTGCGTGTTCTCATCGGGAGGTGAGCCCTTTGACCTCTATCGACCAAGCACCTCCCTCCGAACATCTCCATTAATGGCGCCCAAGCCCCTGTTTCACAGCGTGGCTATGTCTCACTGAACTGAGTTTTAAGAGAGAAAAGTGAAAATCTGAAAAGAAACTTTTGCATGGATCTTGATGTAAGATCCGATGGACCTATATCGCATCGACTGCGGCTTATAGAAAGCATGATAAATATAAGGACGATGACATTGGATAATAATTGTCTTACATATCTAGGAAGATAACTAAAAAAGCCACATGCGGTTACGCCCGAAATACACAAGGGCAAAAGAAGAAGGAAGACGCATACAACGATCTGGCTCACTGATCTCTACTTTCTTAATGCACCGCAGGTCGCGGATACTAGTTCTCGTGGCGAGCGGCGATGATCTCTTTCATCAGTTTCATGTCCTTACTAGGCTGCTCGGCAGCAACCGTGGATTCCTCCACCAGCCTTTCGTGCTCGATGCGGAGCATGGCATTCTCATCCATAAGTTTCTTGACGATGACGCCCATCCTCTTCAACAAGGCAGCTGTCTCCTCCGCCTGCTTCGCCCTTCCGGCGATCTTCGCCCTCAGCAGGTCGCGCTCGGCCCGAAGTTGTTCAAACGAGGCATTCAACTTGTAACATCCCAATGTTCAATTTGGATGTTATATATAGATCATCTTATGCATACCATTTTTATTATTGCATTTTGTTGTGATCCTAGAAATCTTAAGCGGCTCAAGGACCCAAGGAGAGAGTTTGAGGTTTCACAAACATCACATTTGAATTTATTTCAAATTTGAAGAAAGGGTCTATTTGATTTTATTATTTTTCTCTCTAATTACTTCCAATATTAAAATTATATGAGAGAAGATAATATGACTTCTTCAACACAAGAGAGATATTGGAGAAAGAATTTTAAAATCAAATTATGATTTATTGCCATTTTATTTGCTATTTTGTTTGAATTAGAAAAATAATGCATTTCTGAAAATTGCATCTTAGTCCAGAAAAATGTTCATCTTGTCCTAAATATTAGGTTTGGACTGTGAAAAATGTTACTCCAATTTTTAGATTTTATTAGGATTTTTTCTTTCGGGTGAAATTTATTTTAAAAAAAGAAAAAAAGGTTTCTGCCCGACTCGGCCGAGGCCCAGCCGAGCAGGCCGGCCCATGCCAGCGTCGCCGTCTCCCCGAGCGGGAGGACTCCCGCCGCCGCACGCCGCGAGTCTGGCTCGGACCCGC
>NW_025225098.1:995129-1210832 GCF_018294505.1 Triticum aestivum | reverse complement strand
GGCAGCACCGAGCCGCCGTTGCCGCCACTTCCCGCCGCCGCTGCGCCGCAGCGCTGCGTCGCCGCCGAAGCCCCGTGTAGCCATCGCCCTGCTGCCGTCGCCCCCGGCTCGCGCCGCCGCCCACGCCGCCCCACCGCCAGAGCCGCCGGATTTACGCCTCCGCCATTGACCCCATCGCTGCCGTTGACCGGTAAAGACCGACCCCATTTTTTCGGTTTATTCGGTTCGCCCGTTTTAACGAGCGGTTTCCGCCGTATAATTCTGTTAGGGAACGTTCGCACTGTAGGATTTTTCTTTTTAGTTTATTTTCAGCCAGGGACCTATCAGCGAATAGTTTTATCGCGATTTAGCCCCTGATCTTTAAACCAGCATAACTTTTTACTCGTTTATCCAAATTCGATGAAACCAGCGCGTGAATCTTTGCATCGTTCTGTTCTTTCTAGTTAACCAACTTGAACATGATTTTGGTACTGTAAAATTTGAGTTTAGTTTAGATTAGTAAACGATCTTGTTTCATTCGTATTTTGAGTTTCGTTGCTCCGTTTGAGTTGAATCTTTTTGCAAATCATAGCTAATCATGTATACCTACTATTAAGATCTAATCCACGTGATAATGTTGTTGTTATGTTTTGACTCTTGTTAGTTTAAGCCGTTTTCTTGTTTCGTGTTTGATTTGGATTTTTTCTCAGTTTTTCTCGTGTTTCGTTTGAGTGATTGCTTATGTATGCTATTGTTTGTCTATGTTAGATTGCCCAGAGTGCAAAGCTTGTTACACTTTGATCATACTCTTTTATACCTAGTTTTTACTATGCTTTAGTTCTGCCCCTCAAATATTTGCATGAGTAGGATTGGGAGCATGTGGTTTTGGTTGTAGTGATTGAGGTAGGAACCTAATACCCTTTTGATCACCCGGGGAATATACGTTATGCTTACTAATGCTTAGCCATGCTCATAGAAGAGGATTGGATCGTGATTTACACATGGAAGTTTGAGAGTTATTTAAGCATGGATAACATTAAGGTGGAAACTTTAATATACATCGGGGTGGATTGGTTGAGGCACCCGGGGAACCCAGTGTTGCCTGATTTTGGGAAATCCCAAAGTACCCATGTGATTTTTCCTATGGAATGCCACCCTGGCTCAAAGGGATCATAAGATTATTCATGCTAGAAACTTCTATGTGGAGACACAAGCCATTATGGGCTCTGGCATAGTTGATTAAGTTGCGTGATCTCTTGAAGAGGTGGACTAGCAGATGTAGGGGAAAGTAGGTGTATCGGTCTGCCAGGAGTAGAGAGTTAATGCTTCAAAAAGGCTATGTCTTGATCATCCAATCATGGATGCGGTCGACTCTTGTGCGGAAAAGTGGGCAAAACTCTAGAGAGTGTATAAACTAATCATGGTTAGCCGTGTCCCCGGTTATGGACATCTTGAGTATCTAGTACTTGAATCTATTGATGTGATCTCATCATGTTACTTTAATTAATGGGATTTGGGTTAATGATGATATTTTTAATTGGAATTTGAGTTGGGGTTACCTTCTCAAATAATGGGCAACTTGGGAGTAGTTAAATAAACTTATTCCTTTGTTGTAGGGAAAAACTAGCTTTATGCAAAATCATAAATTTACAGCATCCACCAGCCAAATATTGCATGTAGATACAGTTCTGGCATTTCATTGCTTTTACAGTGTAACTCTGCCAGCATATTCATTGTGCTGACCTACATGGTTGCAATGTCTCATGTTGCAGACTAGTCAGATGACAAATAAGGTGCGATAGGTCGTTGTTTTGCACTCAGCTATGCCGTTCGAGTTGATGGACTCATTTACCTTCGCAGCTTCCGCAGTTATCTAGTTTAGATGGCCTTCAGCCATGATATTTTAGTGTAACCATACTCATTATGAGGACTCTATGTAATAAATGTGTGATTGAATCTCTGTTATAATTCCGCGAGTACTATGTGTGTCAGCATTACCGATCTAGGGATGACACTGATGCACAGAGAATTGACCATTTAAGGTCTGGTCGCTACACAACTCCTCTTGTAGCTTCATCCATTCGGAGATCTGATCCATCTAGCTATGGACGATCGCATGCATGCTCCTGTAAGAGTCCTCGCCTGCCCATGAGAGATTTTCCAAGGCCGCCACGGCACAGGAGGACATCTTTGCTGCATTGACGGCGCGGCAGGACTTCTCTGCTGCTTCCGTGGTGCGGCCAGACCAGTCTGCTGCATCGATGGCGCGGCGGGATCTCCGTGCTACTTCAGTGGCGCAGCGGGACCGTCGTGCTGCTTCGGTGGTGCGACGGGACATGTCGGCTACTTTTGTGGCTAAGCGGGACATCTCTTGTGCTTCCGCTTCCATGCTCGCCTCCCCCTGGTGGTAATCTGGCCATGGCAGACGCAAGAGAATGGTGTTGAATGACTTGTTTGCTTTTGTGGATGAGGGGTTGAGGAATGAATGTGCAGTCATCTTGGCATAGTACAGTATTTATAACCGAGTACTAATACGCTCCTATGTGGGAAACCATTTAGGTTTTGAGCAGTGTGAACAGGTTTGCAATTTGGAAGGTGAAGGGACGCAGGCTCAAAATTTATTGACGCTTCCATAATTTCGAAGTGCGGCACTATTCTCGGATGGCGTAATGTGGGCACACTTTCTCAGCCACGTACATGGCGTTTGGTGCAGCGCAATAGGCAATGTCAGCACACGTCTTGTTCCAAGAACCATGTGCGCTCGTTACTACCGTCGCGCATGCTTCTTTAGTTAGAATGTGTGCTTGTCTAGCGCACACACGTTGATCTGTCAAACTGTTTCTGTTTGTTGTGGCTAATCGCAAACAGTTCATCCGTGTGAAGTGTATGCCATCAATCGCACACACCTTTGATCTAGCAGACCGTTTCTGTTTTGTTGCCTAATCACAAACAGTTAATCCTTCTGAGGTGTATGCCCTCAATCGCACATACCTTTATCTAGCTATTCGTTTCTATTGTTCCACCTCATCACAAACAGTTAATCCGATTGAACTATATGCCTATATCACACACGCCTTCATCTGGCTGCCCATTTCCGTTCTTCTTCCTCATTGCAAATAGTACATTGAACTGAACCGTATGTCGTGTGTCGCACATGCAACTAAAATCTGAACCGTGTTTAATGCATCCATCATCGCAAACGTTTTGCACCTTTTATGACGGGTTTTTTACAGCATAGCTTGCGATTATTGTATCGCACACAGTTTTGTCGAAGGGTCTCTGATCGTAGTGTCGCATTAGCAGCACCCTACAGTAGTGCATCATCACCAAGGAGGCCAAGGACCATTGGGAGAACCTCTCCCCATCTAGGGGGAGGCCATGGAGGAGGAGGCACAAGGGAGAGACTCTCTCCCCCTCTCTCTCGGTGGCGCCGGAGTGCCACCAGGGGAACCATTGTCGTGGTCATCGTCTTCATCAACATCACCATCTTCATCACCTTCCTCATCTCTTTTATGCGGTGCACTCTCCCGCACCCCACTGTAATGCCCTACTTGAACGTGGTGCTTTATGCCACATATTATGATCCAATCATGTGTTGCCATCCTATGATGTTTTGAGTAGATTTCTTTTGTCTTTTGGGTTGATTGATGATCTATATTGGTTCGAGTTGTATGTTTTATATTGGTGCTGTCCTATGGTGCCCACCGTGCCGTGCACACATGAGGGATTCCCGCTATAGGGTGTTGCAATACGTTCATGACTCGCTTATAATGGGTTGCTAGAGTGGCAGAAGCTTAAACCCCAAGTATGGGGGTTGTTGCGTATGGGATAAAGGGGACTTGATACTTTAATTCTATGGTTGGGTTTTACGTTAATGATCTTTAGTAGTTGCGGATGCTTGCTAGAGTTCCAATCGTAAGAGCATATGATCCAAGTAGAGAAAGTATGTTAGCCTATGCCTCTCCTTCATATGAAATTGCAATAATGATTACTAAACTTGTTAACAATTGCCTAAGATAATTCCGCACACCGATCCATCATTATTCCACACTCGCTATTTGTAATATATTGTGATATATTCTAACTTTTGATAACATCACCTATTTTTATATTCTAGTTCTCCGATATCATGCAAAGTTATCCTCTTCATATCCATAACATAGTTTTATTTCTCGTTTGTAGATGGAAGCAAACGTTCGGGGTACATAGAGTCGTATCAGTTGCAGATAGGACTTGAGAGAATATTGATCTTACCTTTGGGTTTGACACTCCATACTTATTACTTCCACCTTTGGAAATTGCTACGATGATTCCTTGCACTTGGGGATTATCACATGTCCACCGCGTGCGGGAGGAAGAGCGTGTAGCGAAAGCTTCACCTAGTCCTGCGAGCCACCATGCTCATGGGCGAGTGAGAGGGCGTTGTAATCAAGATTCTCCTTGTTGTACGACTTGACACGACACATCAAAGTAGTGCACTGGATATATTTCAATAATTTGCATTTACCAATGCATTTACTACAACACATGCATGCATGTCGTGACTTTCCTTTTGATACTTGCATGTGTTGTTTAATGCACCTTGAAGTAGTATGAATATGTGATGGTAAAACTTTCTAATGCCCCGACCCTAAAGTGAGAGATGGTGGTGCACGAGGAGGGTGAGATCATGCCAATGGAATAGGACCCGACGATGGAGGTCTCTATGGACCTCACCTTGCTCCACTGTCCCTTGTGCCTTCGCCCCTTGAAGCCTCCAGTGTACGAGGTTCGAATACACCTTGCCCGTTCGGCTGATCGAGCAAGGTGCAGGTTTCTTGATTGATGTGTTGTTCCAATGATTTGTGCAGTGCAAGGGAGGGCACTTGGCCTATGCGGACTGCCACGGCGAGTGCGCCGGGAACCAGCGGCAGTGCTAGAACTGCGAGCATGGCGGCAATTTCGACTTGTGCAACATGGCGATCGACACCGTCCTCTCCTTGGCGAGGGTCGACTGCCCGCATGAAGGCTGTGGGCTCTATGTCACTTACCACAAGCTCGCCGATCACCAGAGCATGTGTACGCTCGCGCCCTGCAAATGCCCCATTCCCTGCTGCGGCTACAAAGGCCCGCCGCCGGTGCTCCCCCGCCAAATCAGCATCATGCATCCCATGCCCGTGCACATGATCCAGTATGGCAAGGTGCCCCAGCTGCAAGTGCTGGCGTTGGAGCTGTGGTGCTTGCTGTTCGTGGAGGAGGACGACCGCGCATTTTTCATTGTCAGTGTCATGCTTGATATCGGTGCACCTATCACCATGTCGGTCGTCTGCATCAGAGTGGGGGCGTCCCCACAGAAGCACTATGCGGCCAAGGTGTGGGCGAACGGCCCGCCGGGGGAGCGCAAAGGAAGGACCTACGACGTCAAGGTGGAAATCGAGGTGACAAGCAGCAAGGAGCCCGGTGCCATCGCCGTGCAGGAGCTGTCCTTCTTCACAATGCCGCCCAAGCTGCTGGTCGGGGCAGGTTTGTCGAGGACGGTGTCCCTCCACATTGAGAGTGACAATCTCAGCTCCTAAATGATTCTAGAGCGCCTTTTGTTTATCTTAGTAATATGCTAATATAGGGGTTAGCTCGGTTTAGCTCAAGAGATGGTGGATTTTGGTGGCGATGCAGCAATTACTTCGACATCATATCAGCAGTTAAATTAATTTCCAACAGTAAAAGAGATATTTTGTGTCTGTTGGATATAAAGATCCCGTGAGTAAGGAGTATAAGATGCTTATATGCTTGTTTGTTGATGAAGTGTTGCATACTTCTGTGAGTTGACGCGACACATTAAAGAAGTGTTGCATACTTCTGTGAGTTGACCCGACTGTGCACCAGGCAGACTAAGCTCGTGTCGTGTTGGTGCCATGTGCGGCCCGCACATTAACCAAACCATCATGCCTGCATCTGAGCCTCCATGTTTTAAACTTCTCAATCTCAAGGCCAAGGAGCAACGTGAACCTATGATAGAGCCAATCAAATGGTTGAGAGCACTACAATTCGTAGCTACAGATGCGTGTGAGAGAGAGAAAGAGTGCGTGCGTGCACCTCTTCTCTTCATGTGCCACGTACTAAACACAGTGTATGTTGGTGGCATCGACCTAGATAGATAGAGATGGTGCATGCGAGAAGTCCCGAGAAACTAGGTGTGTGCGTGGGAAAGAGGGAGAGAGATGATATGTGTCGATGTAATGCGTGTGGAAAAAAGACTATTCAACAGCTCGCCATGAGGATATTCCTAGCGAACGCTCCAATAACCATAAGATATGTATCTGACGGTGCCAGTTATTGTAGGTACATAGTAGTAGAAAAAGAAGTGCCATGACATATTACAAAACTGCCACACCATGCCCCTTCCCTACCCATGAAACTTCCACTCAAGCGTTCGCAACTGCCATGGTCTTCTCCTATGTGCAATCTTCATTTTTTTAAAGGGATCTCCAACCGGGTTTTTGGCACGCGGTAGGTGGGGAAGCTTGGCCTGTCAGTTTGCTACTGCTCTCATGCGGTCGAACATAAGTGATGTACCAAGCTGATGCGTGTCGCTTCGGTGAGCTGTGCGCCGCGTCTATTCATGCTAAGTGGTGGACCGACCGTGTGTTGGTGTTACTGCTTACATGCGGTCGCACATGTCAGTGACACACCAAGCCGATGCACGTCCCTTCAATGAGCGGCGGGCGGCACTGATCGTGTGTTGGGGTGTGGGGACCCCGACTCATAAGTCGAGCTCACCGAATGCACGTGTACAATGATCCCAGAGATCAATGCTCACTGAACACACAGAAGCTGAATAACAAGAGTCTTGCATCCATACATAGACTCTTAAGTAAATTATGACCATTATGGTCAAGTCTTACATAGACAAAGCCTTAAGGGATGAACATCAAATGAGACACAAGCAACAGAAATCTTCGTCGATAAGTAGAACCCATGCCATCTTCCTTAACCCTACAGGCATTCTAACTGGGAAACGTCCTAGTTCACATGTTCGTCTCCAAAGAACTCTTCTTCAAACTCCGGTTCTTCCATGCCTGGTCAATTAAATAACCAGTGGCAAGCCAATGAGTACTTTGAATGTACCCGCAAGCAACCCATGTTTTGGTTCAAGACACAACATTGCATGATATAGGTAAATTTTTGCAGAAAGCTAGTTTTGAGTGCAATGACATGTTCAACAACTTGTAAGGCATGCATCAAGAGAATTCAAGTAACCATGAGGACAGGTTACAGATATCAACACAAATACAGTTTGCATCAACCCAACTCAATTATGTCAAGTCCTTTGACTTGACCCAAGAAGATCTTCCCACTTATCCAAACACACACACTGGTTTGTAAACATGTGGACGTAGCCCAAGAGTGGTTACCCAACTGTCCTTGACCGTGGACACGGCTATTCGAATAGTTTTACACTCTGCAGAGGTTGCACACTTTACCCACAAGATCCGGGGAACTTCCGTGTCATCCATGACCTGCGATACCTCAAGTACCCGGGGTAAGCACCCGATCACTACCTTTCCCTAGACGACATTAACATGGAGTCCACTCGATTGGTAGTAACCCCCGTGCCTAACATTTCACATCATATAGTTGTGGAGCCTCGCTCCCATATTCATCACATACCACAAGCACGGGGTACCAACGGTGTGTCCGGTGCCCTGTGAAAACAGTCATGGCCGCCCTAACTGGCACGACCCCATCCCGAGAGAGCGCACCAACAACTCTCCCGTCACTAGTAATGCGGGCTCCAAGCTAGTATTGGTATAGGTAATCAATAATGCCCTTTCCCATATAAGGGTAGAGTGGTTGCGCATGTAAGGTTGGAATAACGGTTGCAACTTAAACCAATCCGTTTTGAAAACAACACACACACTTGCCTTGGTACACCACTTCGTCATCAAGTGGCTACCCAACTCATCATCTCCCCCGGGCATAAGTGGCACCCGATGGGGTTTTCGAAAAGTCTTTTGAAAATACTTCGTCTCCTTCACCATGCATATACCCGTCCCTTTTTGCGTAGCACTACTTTAGCATCCAGTCTACTCCCACCGTCATAACCCTCATAAGAAGGTAGGGTTATGCACAATGCAAGTATCAACGAGGAAGTACGGTGGCAAACCATCACAGTGGATACCACCTCATCATGATTCCGATGCAACAACAATATGGTGCTATATGACATGCATAAAAAGGGTTTCATAGACATGGTCAAAGGGCTGCTTGCCTAGTAAGGCGTGGGTGTGATACAATTTTAAGTTAAGACAAGGCCGGAAGGGCCAAACTCATGCATTAAAACCAAATGGGTGATGTAGTTGTTTACAATTTCCCGAAAGGAAAAGTACAACCTCCATCAAAACACGTCGAAAGCAAACACAACACAACATGGTTTCATTTGAACCATTACATGGACTCGATTTCGCATAAGGGGTACACGACCTATCCTACCTTAAGGGGTACGGACTGGCCTATCCTAGTCCTGAACGGTGTTTAAGTGATGGAATGCTCGGTAGGGTATTCCGGCTCCTCTGGGTCTTCCTCCTCATCTTCATCTGTCTTAGTCTCTTCGTCACTTGAGGGAGTGGGGGAGTGGAGGAGCTGAACACGGCGCCACTTCACCGGGGGCACCGCGAAGAGGTTGCGGTAGTCCTTCTATGCAGTGATAGAGGGGCTCGGGGTCACCTTATATAGGCTGGCCGAGGTCCACCGTAGGCGTGGCCTACGGGTGCCCGTGGGGATTGGCTCAGGTGGCCGTTAGAGAGGGAACGGAGGGCTCGGGGGTGTTTGTGGGGGTGGTCTAGGGTGCTAAGGAGAGAGAGGAGGAGAGGGGCGAGCTGCGGGCGGGCCACAGGAGCGGCGCGTGCATTGGCCGAGTGGAGCGGCGCTCTGGCGCGAGCTGCAGGAGAGAGAGGAGGGCACGGGAGCAAGTGGGCGGCCTGCTGGCGTGGAGCGGACGTCGAGGGGCATCGACTGGCGCGCGGGGGAGGCTCAAGGTGGTCGGGGGACGCGGCATCAACGGTCCGGTGCCCTGCCAGGCGCTCCAGAGCGTGACTTTGGCCGGCATCCGCGGTTTTCCCGCGTCCGCGTGCGTCCACTTGTGTCTGGCAGCTGGAGGGGGCATGGCCAAAAGCTGGAGAGAGCCTTGGATGCTCTGGAAAGCTAAGGGGACAGAAGGAGTCTGAGAGAGAGAGAGGGGAATCTGCTGTCTAGAGAAGAAAAATGGGGTTCCCCTCCCTTCATCATTGCTTCCCGAAATCTTGAGAAAGGAATATAGATGGGGTGCCTAGTAAGGCGTGGGTGTGATACAATTTTAAGTTAAGCCAAGGCCGGAAGGGCCAAACTCATGCATTAAAACCAAATGGGTGATGTGGTTGTTTACAATTTCCCGAAAGGAAAAGTACAACCTCCATCAAAACACGTCGAAAGCAAACACAACACAACATGGTTTCATTTGAACCATTACATGGACTTGATTTCGCATAAGGGGTACACGCCCTATCCTACCTTAAGGGGTACGGACTGGCCTATCCTAGTCCTGAACGGTGTTTAAGTGATGGAATGCTCGGTAGGGTATTCCGGCTCCTCTGGGTCTTCCTCCTCATCTTCATCTGTCTTAGTCTCTTCGTCACTTGAGGGAGTGGGGGAGTGGAGGAGCTGAACACGGCGCCACTTCACCGGGGGCACCGCGAAGAGGTTGCGGTAGTCCTTCACCATCATACGGTGTGGCTGAGATGACCCCTTGGCATTCGTGATCTGTGGGGTCGCCCGCCTCGATAGGCTACAACGGGCTGTCCAGGGGGTGCTCCATCCTTCTTGATCCTGTCCGCCTTTGTCTAAGCCAGGCGGAGGAGTTCCTTGGTCTCATGGAGCTCCTTCTAAAGCTCCACCGACTCCGAGGCCAAGTGTTGTGCTAGGCTGTCAGCACACAAACTGAAGTAGGTCTGGAAACAGAGGGAAAGTCCTTCATCCATGGGCGGAGTTGGTGCGCTGCTCTCGTCATCACCCTCCTTACGATAAGGCAGGTAACGAGTGGCTGTCTCACTTGCCATCTCTGGCATAAGGTCTTGAAGGCAAGTCAGCGCCTTGAGTGCAGCAGTCTCAACGGCGAGAAAGAGGGTCGCCATCTGTGGTCCTTCAAAGTACCAGCTTGTCGGGGAGTCGTTCGCCCTCACAACTACCTCCACGTGATACTCCTTCGGGGTGCTATTGATCCGGTGCTCGTGGTAGGAGTAGGTGGGGGCTCGAGTGAACTGGCACTTCCTGAGGCTATCCTCAAGAAGCACGGGAAATCTGGTGGTCAGGAAGTCCTCGGGTACGACGGCCATCTACAAAAGTGGAAGGGGAAGGGTCAATCAGGGAAATATATCTTGGGTTGGGTAAGCTTTAGAAAAGAAGAGAAGTTTAGATGGTCTCGAGGTAACTAACGTCCATGCGAACTAAGGCTTCCTACAGTCAGGATGGCTCTGATACCAGCTCTGTGGGGACCCCGACTCATAAGTCGAGATCACCGAATGCACGTGTACAGTGATCCCAGAGATCAATGCTCACTGAACACACAGAAGCTGAATAACAAGAGTCTTGCATCCATACATACCGTCTTACACAAATTATGACCATTATGGTCAAGTCTTACATTGACAAAGCCTTAAGGGCTGAACATCAAATGAGACACAAGCAGTGGAAATCTTCGTCGATAAGTAGAACCCATGCCATCTGCCTTAACCCTACAGGCATTCTGACTGGGAAACGTCCTAGTTCGCATGGTCGTCTCCAAAGAACTCTTCTTCGAACTCCGATTCTTCCATGCCTGGTCAATTAAATAACCAGTGGCAAGCCAATGAGTACTTTGAATGTATCCGCAAGCAACCCATGTTTTGGTTCGAGACGCAACATTGCATGATATAGGTAATTTTTTGCAGAAAGCTAGTTTTGAGTGCAATGACATGTTCAACAACTTGTATGGCATGCATCAAGAGAATCCAAGAAACCATGAGGACAGGTTACAGATATCAACACAAATAGAGTGGGCATCAACCCAACTCAATTATGTCAAGTCCTTTGACTTGACCCAAGTAGATCTTCCCACTTATCCAAACACACACTGGTTTGTAAACATGTGGACGTAGCCCAAGAGCGGTTACCCAACTGTCCTTGACCGTGGACACGGCTATTCGAATAGTTTTACCCTCTGCAGAGGTTGCACACTTTACCCACAAGATCCGGGGAACTTCCGTGTCATCCACGACCCACGATACCTCAAGTACCCGGGGTAAGCACCCGATCACTACCTTTCCCTAGACGACATTAACATGGAGTCCACTCGATTGGTAGTAACCCCCGTGCCTAACCTTTCACATCATATAGTTGTGGAGCCTCGCTCCCATGTTCATCACATACCACAAGCACGGGGTACCAACGGTGTGTCCGGTGCCCTGTGAAAACAGTCATGGCCGCCCTACCTGGCACGACCCCATCCCGAGAGAGTGCACCAACAACTCTCCTGTCACTAGTAATGCAGGCTCCAAGCTAGTATCGGTCTAGGTAATCAATAGTGCCCTTTCCCATATAAGGGTAGAGTGCTTGCGCATGTAAGGTTGGAATAACGGTCGCAACTTAAACCAATCCGTTTTGAAAACGACACACACACTTGCCTCGGTACACCACTTCGTCATCCAGTGGCTACCCAACTCATCATCTCCCCCGGGCATAAGTGGCACCCGATGGGGTTTTCGAAAAGTCTTTTGAAAATACTTCGTCTCCTTCACCATGCATATACCCGTCCCTTTTTGCGTAGCACTACTTTAGCATGCTATCTACTCCCACCGTCATAACCCTCATAAGAAGGTAGGGTTATGCACAATGCAAGTATCAACGAGGAAGTACGGTGGCAAACCATCACAATGGATACCACCTCATCATGATTCCGATGCAACAACAATATGGTGCTATATGACATGCATAAAAAGGGTTTCATAGACATGGTCAAAGGGCTGCTTGCCTGGCTCAACAAAGTCTTCTGGGTCTTCAAAGTATTCTGGTCCAACTCCTTCGTCGGCCACGCAATCTATCGTCGCAAAAATAATAACATGAAAAATAAGGCAATAATAAAACAGAAAAACCAAAGTGCTCAGAAAAATGTCAACTCATTTTTGTTAAATACTAGGGTGAAAACTAAGAAGGGGAAAATTCCTAGTTTTGGATTTGGAGTAGCAGAATAGGAGAAATGGATTTTCAAAGGTATATTTAAATCTTAAAAAAACATTTAAATATTTGAAGTGAAGAAAAGTTTGTTGGGTTTGAATGGAAGTTGCGCCATTAAATAGGTTGCAATACTTTAGGAATTTAGGAATTAGAATTAATTTATTTGGACAAAGATTTTATCCTATGGAATTTTTGGCAGGGTGACAGAAAAAGAAAAAGGAAAAAGGGCTTTGTGCCTGCTGGGCCAGAACAGCCGCAGCGCAGCAGGCCCAGCCAGAGAGGCGGCCCAACGCGCTGGTGCACGCGCGCGCGCCAGGTTTAAACCTGACGTGCGGGGCCCAGGCATCAGCGAGAGAGAGAGGGAAGATGGAGGGGAGAGGCTGACAGGCGAGGCCGCCTGTCATCCCTAACCCCGAGTCCAGACGGCCGGCGTGCTCACCGGCGACGATGCAGGGCACGGCGAGGTCGGGCGAGGGCACGACTGGGCTCAGCGTCGTGTTGCCGTTCGGGTGGAGGTGGTTGCGGTTGCCGGGGTGGCCTGGTTCGCAGGCGATGAGGAGGCACGGTGGAGGAGCTTCGGGCATTGTCGGATCCTGCCGTTTCCGGTTGCAAAAGAAGTGGGGAAGAAGGGAAAATGATCAGGGGGCTGCAGGGATTCCAGATCAAGAGGAAAGAGGGTCGGGGATGGCTTGTACCTCGCGAACTCCGTCTAGCCGAAGTGGCCGAGCTCGAGCTCGATCTCGAGCTCGGGCGGCTTTGGAGAGGAATGGGGGGTGCGGGAGGTTGATTAGGAGTGTGGGGGAGCAACAGGGAGTGATAGAGGGGCTCGGGGTCACCTTATATAGGCTGGCCGGGGTCCACCGTAGGCATGGCCTACGGGTGCCCGCGGGATCGTCTCGGATGGCTGTTATAGAGGGAATGGAGGGCTCGGGGGTGTTCGTGGGGGTGGTCTAGGGTGCTAAGGAGAGAGAGGAGGTGAGGGACGAGCTGCGGGCGGGCCACAGGAGCAGCGTGCGCATTGGCCGAGCGGAGCGGCGCGGGAGCAAGTGGGCGGCCTGCTGGCGTGGAGCGGATGTCGAGGGGCATCGACTGGCGCGCGGGGGAGGCTCGAGGTGGTCGGGGGACGCGGCGTCAATGGTCAGGTGCCCTGCCAGGCGCTCCAGAGCGCGAGTTTGGCCGGCATCCGCGGTTTTCCCGAGTTCGCGTGCGTCCACTTGTGTCTGGCAGCTGGAGGGCGCATGGGCAAAAGCTGGAGAGAGCCTTGGATGCTCTGGAAAGCTGAGGTGAGAGAAGGAGGCTGAGAGAGAGAGGGGAATCTGCTGTCCAGAGAAGAAAAATGGGGTTCCCCTCCCTTCATCATTGCTTCCTCGGGAAGGAAAGCATCCAGGAGATAGAGGGGATCTAGGAGGGGTTGTGGTAAAAAGAAGAGCTCATCGAGATTAGTGGGAGAGGCCAAAAATGGGATTTTGGTAAAGTGGCAGAAGGTGTTTGATGCTGGTTTGGGCAAGTAGATGATTTCCATTAGCCTCGTTACTCCACAGGGTGAAATGGCACATATGATTAGGGCCTTCCACCCATTTTGAGCTCATTTGGGCAAAGTTGCCAATGCAACTTTTGTAAACCCTAGAAATTAGCAGAAATGAACTTGTGTAGATCTAGTTGAGCAAATCACTTCTCCTTGATGCACCACTTTGCGTAGTGGCCTCATTTGGTCATGTGAACAAGCTCACAAAAGTTGGGGTCAAGGAGAGAAAGTTGGTAGTACAAACTTGTTGAAATATGATTCTGGTCAGAGAGGGTTTTGTGGCATTTTGGTGAACCAAAATGATTTTAATTGACACGAGGCTTTGCAAGGTGATCACAATATGCATTTGTGACTTGCTGGATTTTCCTTGGATTTTCTTGAAAATATTCCCTGTAGAAATATTTCAAATCCTTGAAATGGGCAAAAATGGTTTTGGGAGGTTTTGTCCAATATTTTGAACATGACCATGTGCTGAAACTCTTATATATGGAAAAATATATGTCCACTGAGTTTCCCTGATTTTTGTCAAATATTTTTGAAACAATAAAATAATTTTTCCCTATTAAAGACCATTTCTGGCCTTAAGAAAAAGCTTTTTAAATAAAATAGGAAAATAGCTTTTAAAATTATATTTTTGTGGTTTATGGGAGTCCTACATCTAATAGGATTCAAATATACCTTTTGAAATATTTTTCATATCCCAAATCAAGTACTTGCAGTGCAAACCTCAATTTAGGGGTTTTTGGAAAACTAATTTTTGAAAATACTATTTGGCCAATTATTTTTGTAAGAAAATATTATATTGCTCTATACACATGGCATGACCATTGGACAGAAATTTGGGGCAAGGAGATGAAGTATATAAGGTGGAGTTGTGTTGACTTTAAGGAGCACTTAAAATCACAAAGAGAAAACCAACTCCAAATAAAAGCCAAATAATGCAAAAGTTTTTGTTGGTCCAAATTTTCATGCTTTAATAATGCAAATGAAATGTTACAAAATGCAGGGTGTGACAAACCTACCCCCTTACAAGAATCTCGTCCCCGAGATTCCTAAACTAGGCTTTAAAGAGATACAGAAACTCGGATCTAAGGTAGTCTTCACGTTCCCAAGTTGCTTCTGCTTCAGTGTGGTTGCTCCACTAGACCTTGAAGTACTTGATGGTTCGGCTTCGAGTGTGTCGCTCAGCCTCATCCAAAATGCAGATGGGCCTCTCACGGTAGGTCAATTCAGGCTGAAGGTCAATGGCTTGGTGATTGACGTCCTTGTAGAGATCAGGCTTGACTGGAACTTGGAGGCACTTCCGGAGTTGTGACACGTGGAATACGTTGTGCACATTGGATAGTTCAGGTGGCAGTTCCAACTGGTAAGCCACTTCTACCCGTCTGTCAATGATCTTGATGGGGCCGATGTATCTTGGGGCGAGCTTTCCTTTGACATGGAAGCGCTGGGTCCCCTTGAGAGGTGTGACCTGGAGATAGACATGGTCTCCAACTCGGAAGTTCATGTCTCTATGACGTGAGTCAGCGTAGCTCTTCTGCCTTGACTTCGCGGTCTTCAAACACTCTCTGACAAGCTGGACTTGCTCTTCTGCTTCACGAAGGATATCGGGCCCAAAGACTAGTCCTTCTCCGGTTTCTGACCAATTGAGGGGTGTGCGGCATTTCCGTTCGTAAAACACCTCAAATGGTGCCATTTGAAGGCTTGACTGATAACTGTTGTTGTAAGAGAACTTGGCGAAAGGGAGGCAATCCTCCCACCTAGCTCCAATGCTAAGACACAGGCTCGGAGCATGTCTTCGAGTATCTGATTCACTCGTTCTGTCTGACCTCCGGTCTGTGGGTGGAAAGCAGTGTTGAAGGACAACTTGGTCCCCATGGCCTCTTGGAACTTATTCCAGAACCTTGAGGTAAACTGGGTTCCTCGATCTGACACAATCTCCTTGGGAACATCATGAAGGCTTACGATTCTGTTGATGTAGAGGCTAGCTTGCTGGTTTCCCTTGTAAGTCGTTTTGACAGGAATGAAATGGGCTACTTTGGTCAAACGGTCGATTATGACCCAGATTGATTCATGTCCCTTGTTTGACCTAGGTAGTCCAGTGATGAAATCCATTCCGACTTTATCCCATTTCCACTCGGAAACCTTGAGTGGTTGGAGCAATCCAGCAGGTCGCTGATATTCAGCCTTGACTATTTGGCATACATCACACTTTGCAACATAGGTGGCAATCTCCCTTTTCATCCCGTGCCACCAAAATCTTTCCTTCAGGTCTTGATACATCTTGGTTCCTCTAGGATGGATGGAATACGGGGTGTCATGAGCTTCTTGCAAGATCAGATTCTTGAGCTCAACCTTGTTGGGCACGCAAATGCGATTCCCAAACCACACAATTCCTTTCTCATCCTCTGAGAATCCTGGGGCCTTGCCTGCCTTGATCTTCCTCTTGATGCCTTCAATACTTTCGTGTCCCTTCTGAGCTTCCTTAATATCATCCATCAAGGTAGGCCTAACTTCGAGGTTGGCCAAGAATCCTGGTGCAACCAGTTCCAACCCGAAGCTTTCAAGTTCTTCATACAAGGTGGGCAACTTGTCCTTAAGCATAGCATTCAAGGAACCAACCTTTCTGCTTAATGCATCTGCTACCACATTAGCCTTCCCTGGGTGGTATTGAACACTAAGGTCATAATCCTTGATCAACTCTAGCCATCTTCTTTGCCTCATGTTCAATTCCTTTTGAGTGAAAATATACTTCGGACTTTTGTGATCTGTGTATATCTCACACCGCTTCCCTAGGAGGTAATGTCGCCATGTCTTCAGGGCATGGACCACTGCTGCTAACTCAAGATCATGAGTAGCATAGTTCTCTTCATGAGGCCGTAGATACCTTGAAAGGTAAGCTACGACTCTGCCTTCTTGCATCAGAACACCTCGCAGTCCAATTTTTGACACATTACAATATATCACAAACTCCTTGTGTATATCTGGTGTGGCCAGAACTGGGGCGGTGGTCAGTCTCTTCTTCAGCTCCTGGAAGCTCTCTTCGCACTTCGGCGTCCATTCAAACTTCTTGTCCTTCTTCAAGAGCCGAGCCATGGGTCGGGCAATGCTTGAGAATCCTTCAACGAACTTGCGGTAATATCCGGCGAGTCCGAGGAAGCTTCTGACTTCCTTCACATTGCTTGGGGATTGCCATTCAGTCACGGCTTCAATCTTAGCGGGATCGACCGACAATCCTTCTTTTGTCAAAACATGACCCAAGAATCCAACTTCACGCATCCAAAATTCGCACTTGCTGAACTTGGCATACAGTTGGTGCTCTCGAAGCTTGTCTAGGACCATCCTCAAGTGTTGCTCGTGCTCTTCTTCCATCTTCGAGAAAACAAGAATGTCATCAATGAAGACAACGACAAAATTGTCCAAATACTCCATGAAGACCTTATTCATGAGATACATGAAGTAAGTTGGGGCATTGGTCAATCCAAAGGACATGACCGTGCACTCATACAGGCCATATCTGGTTACAAATGCCGTCTTTGGAATATCTTGGGGTCTGATTTTCAGCTAGTAGTACCCAGATATGAGGTCGATCTTGGAGAACACCTTGGCCCAATTGAGTTGATCAAACAGATCTTCAATCTTGGGAAGTGGATACTTGTTCTTGCTTGTAACTTCATTGAGGGAGCGGTAGTCAATGCACAAGCGGATGGTAATGTCCTTCTTTGCCACAAACAGAACAGGTGATCCCCAAGGGGAGGCAGTAGGGCGGATAAATCCCTTCCTCAACTACTCTTCCAGTTGCGTCTTCAATTCTGCTAACTCCTCCGATCCCATTCTATAAGGCTTATTATAGATGGGTCCCGCTCTGGGTATGAGCTCGATGATGAACTCAATGTCTCGGTCAGGAGGCATTCCCGGTAGCTCATCAGGAAAAACATCGGGGTATTCGCATACTACCGGCACTTGTTCCAATCCAACTTCAGTCAGATAGTTGACTTGGTTGGCTTGAGCAGAGGAGGGGTTGGAGGCAAATTTAACTTCGACTCCTTGCTCATTGGTCATTGTGCTAGTCCGGTTGGCACACTCTAGCAAGCCTTGGTGCTTGATGAGCCAATCCATTCCTAAGATCACATCCAAGCCTTGCGATCTTAAGATGATAAGGTCTGCTAGGAAGTCTACCCCATTAATGAAAATCCTGACTCCTTTACATCCTACCTTGGCTCTCATCTCTGCTCCGGGGGTTTGTACCACCATAGGGTTATTCAGGGATGTAGGGGTCATGCCACTTTTTAATGCAAACCTTTGGGTGACGAATGAATGTGTGGCTCCAGAATCAAACAAGACAGTTGCAGGTGCTGAATTGACAAGGAACGTACCCAGCACGACGTCCGGGTCTTCCTAGGCTTCTTCTGCAGTGACATGATTCACACGACCCTTGCCGTTGTTGGGCAGGTTGCGGGGAGCTTGGTTCCTTGGTGGCATTCCACGGCCTTGTCCTGGGTTCTGCGCATTGGGGCACGGGGCGTCGGGCTTCTTGTTGGGGCAATACTGGGAGTAGTGTCCTGGCTGACCACTTCCAAAGCAAGTGACTTGGTTGGGGTTGCTGCTCTTGCCAGCATTGTTATTGGGGTTGTTGTAAGCTGGCATGGGGTTGGCATACTGCTGAGGTGGATAGTTGGTGCGGGGTGCAGGAGCTCTTGGCTGCTGATAGGTTGGCTTGACCGGGGCTGGCTGCCACGGGCGAGGCTTATGGTTGCTGGAGATACCCTTGCTGATCATCTTGCGCTTATGGGTATCATCCAAAGCACGTCGCTTGTCCTCAAGCATGAGTGCCTTGTTCACCAGATCACGAAAGGTCGGGTAGTCGCAAACAACAAGCGAGTACTACAGAGTCTGGTTAAGGCCTTCCATGAAGCGCTCTTTTTTGGCAGCATCTGTGAGATCACTGAACTTCTGCATGTACTCCTTAACAGTTCTACTTCCTTGCTTCAGGGCTCGGAACTCACGCTTCTTGATGGCCATGATTCCAGAAGGAATGTGGGCCTTGCGGAATTCTGCCTTGAAGTCATTCCAAGTGATGTTTTGCTCAGCACGCATGGCCTTGAATCCATACCAAGAAGCTCTGGCAGTTCCCCCGAGACAGTGGGCAGCATATGCCACCCTCTCATGGTCGTCGGTGCATCCGACTAGTTCCAATAGATCTTCAATGGTGCGGACCCAGTCGTCTGCATCCAGGGGTTCAGCAGTCTCGATGAAGGTGGGTGGTGCATGCTTCTTGAACTCCACCAACGTGGAACGTCCATTGCCGTGAACCGCCGGCTGGCGATTGACAACTTGAGCAATCATCTAGAGGGCTACAGTGTTGGCTTGGTGTTCCTCTCGGAAGGCTTGGAGAAGCTGAGCCATATGCATGCTTGGAGGATGTGATGGTGGTGGAGTCTGTCTGCGGGCTTGGTCCTGGCTGACTCCTGCTTCAGCAGAACCTCCGGCTTCTTGCTGCTGGGTAGAGATACTAGTACGTGTTACAACAGGCATCCTATTGGAGCGATGAAGGTCTCATGATTGGGCAAAAGGAGAGAAAGGAATATAGATGGGGTGCCTAGTAAGGGGTGGGTGTGATACAATTTTAAGTTAAGCCAAGGCCGGAAGGGCCAAACTCATGCATTAAAACCAAATGGGTGATGTAGTTGTTTACAATTTCCCGAAAGGAAAAGTACAACCTCCATCAAAACACGTCGAAAGCAAACACAACACAACATGGTTTCATTTGAACCATTACATGGACTCGATTTCGCATAAGGGGTACACGACCTATCCTACCTTAAGGGGTACGGACTGGCCTATCCTAGTCCTGAATGGTGTTTAAGTGGTGGAATGCTCGGTAGGGTATTCCGGCTCATCTGGGTCTTCCTCCTCATCTTCATCTGTCTTAGTCTCTTCGTCACTTGAGGGAGTGGGGGAGTGGAGGAGCTGAACACGGCGCCGCTTCGCCGGGGGCACCGTGAAGAGGTTGCGGTAGTCCTTCACCGTCATACGGCGTGGCTGAGATGACCCCTTGGCATTCGTGATCTGTGGGGGTCGCCCGCCTCGATAGGCTACAACGAGATGTCCAGGGGGTGCTCCATCCTTCTTGATCCTGTCCGCCTTTGTCTGAGCCAGGCGGAGGAGTTCGTTGGTCTCATGGAGCTCCTTCTGAAGCTCCACCGACTCCGAGGCCAAGTGTTGTGCCAGGCTGTCAGCACACAAACTGAAGTAGGTCTGGAAACGGAGGGAAAGTCACTCATCCATGGGCGGAGTTGGTGCGCTGCTCTCGTCATCACCCTCCTTACGATAAGGTAGGTAACGAGTGGCTGTCTCACTTGCCATCTCTGGCATAAGGTCTCGAAGGCAAGTCAGCGCCTTGAGTGCAGCAGTCTCAACGGCGAGAAAGAGGGTCGCCATCTGTGGTCCTTCGAAGTACCAGCTTGTCGGGGAGTCGTTCGCTCTCACAACTACCTCCACGTGATACTCCTTCGGGGTGCTGTTGATCCGGTGCTCGTGGTAGGAGTAGGTGGGGGCTCGAGTGAACTGGCACTTCCTGAGGCTATCCTCAAGAAGCACGGGAAATCTGGTGGTCAGGAAGTCCTCGGGTACGACGGCCATCTACAAAAGTGGAAGGGGAAGGGTCAATCAGGGAAATATATCTTGGGTTGGGTAAGCTTTAGAAAAGAAGAGAAGTTTAGATGGTCTCGAGCTAACTAACGTCCATGCGAACTAAGGCTTCCTACAGTCAGGATGGCTCTGATACCAGCTCTGTGGGGACCCCGACTCATAAGTCGAGATCACCGAATGCACGTGTACAGTGATCCCAGAGATCAATGCTCACTGAACACACAGAAGCTGAATAACAAGAGTCTTGCATCCATACATACCGTCTTACACAAATTATGACCATTATGGTCAAGTCTTACATTGACAAAGCCTTAAGGGCTGAACATCAAATGAGACACAAGCAGTGGAAATCTTCGTCGATAAGTAGAACCCATGCCATCTGCCTTAACCCTACAGGCATTCTGACTGGGAAACGTCCTAGTTCGCATGGTCGTCTCCAAAGAACTCTTCTTCGAACTCCGATTCTTCCATGCCTGGTCAATTAAATAACCAGTGGCAAGCCAATGAGTACTTTGAATGTACCCGCAAGCAACCCATGTTTTGGTTCGAGACGCAACATTGCATGATATAGGTAAATTTTTGCAGAAAGCTAGTTTTGAGTGCAATGACATGTTCAACAACTTGTAAGGCATGCATCAAGAGAATCCATGTAACCATGAGGACAGGTTACAGATATCAACACAAATAGAGTGGGCATCAACCCAACTCAATTATGTCAAGTCCTTTGACTTGACCCAAGTAGATCTTCCCACTTATCCAAACACACACTGGTTTGTAAACATGTGGACGTAGCCCAAGAGCGGTTACCCAACTGTCCTTGACCGTGGACACGGCTATTCGAATAGTTTTACCCTCTGCAGAGGTTGCACACTTTACCCACAAGATCCGGGGAACTTCCGTGTCATCCACGACCCACGATACCTCAAGTACCCGGGGTAAGCACCCGATCACTACCTTTCCCTAGACGACATTAACATGGAGTCCACTCGATTGGTAGTAACCCCCGTGCCTAACATTTCACATCATATAGTTGTGGAGCCTCGCTCCCATATTCATCACATACCACAAGCACGGGGTACCAACGGTGTGTCCGGTGCCCTGTGAAAACAGTCATGGCCGCCCTAACTGGCACGACCCCATCCCGAGAGAGCGCACCAACAACTCTCCCGTCACTAGTAATGCGGGCTCCAAGCTAGTATTGGTATAGGTAATCAATAATGCCCTTTCCCATATAAGGGTAGAGTGGTTGCACATGTAAGGTTGGAATAACGGTCGCAACTTAAACCAATCCGTTTTGAAAACAACACACACACTTGCCTTGGTACACCACTTCGTCATCAAGTGGCTACCCAACTCATCATCTCCCCCGGGCATAAGTGGCACCCGATGGGGTTTTCGAAAAGTCTTTTGAAAATACTTCGTCTCCTTCACCATGCATATACCCGTCCCTTTTTGCGTAGCACTACTTTATCATCCTATCTACTCCCACCGTCATAACCCTCATAAGAAGGTAGGGTTATGCACAATGCAAGTATCAACGAGGAAGTACGGTGGCAAACCATCACAGTGGATACCACCTCATCATGATTCCGATGCAACAACAATATGGTGCTATATGACATGCATAAAAAGGGTTTCATAGACATGGTCAAAGGGCTGCTTGCCTGGCTCAACAAAGTCTTCTGGGTCTTCAAAGTATTCTGGTACAACTCCTTCGTCGGCCACGCAATCTATCATCGCAAAAATAATAACATGAAAAATAAGGCAATAATAAAACAGAAAAACCAAAGTGCTCAGAAAAATGTCAACTCGTTTTTGTTAAATACTAGGGTGAAAACTAAGAAGGGGAAAATTCCTAGTTTTGGATTTGGAGTAGCAGAATAGGAGAAATGGATTTTCAAAGGTATATTTAAATCTTAAAATCACATTTAAATATTTGAAGTGAAGAAAAGTTTGTTGGGTTTGAATGAAAGTTGCACCATTAAATAGGATGCAATACTTTAGCAATTTAGGAATTGGAATTAATTTATTTGGACAAATATTATATCCTGTGGAATTTTTGGAAGGGTGACAGAGAAAGAAAAAGGAAAAAGGGCTTTGTGCCTGCTGGGCTAGAACAGCCGCAGCGCAGCAGGCCCAGGCAGAGAGGCGGCCCAGCGCGCTGGTGCACGCGCGCGGGCCAGGTTTAAACCTGACGTGCGGGGCCCAGGCATCAGCGAGAGAGAGAGGGAAGATGGAGGGGAGAGGCTGACAGGCGAGGCCGCCTGTCATCCCTAACCCCGAGTCCAGACGGCCGGCATGCTCACCGGCGACGATGCAGGGCACGGCGAGGTCGGGCGAGGGCACGGCTGGGCTCAGCGTCGTGTTGCCGTTCGGGTGGAGGTGGTTGCGGTTGCCGGGGTGGCCTGGTTCGCCAGCGATGAGGAGGCACGGCGGAGGAGCTTCAGGCATTGTCGGATCCTGCCATTTCCGGCTGCAAAAGAAGTGGGGAAGAAGGGAAAATGATCAGGGGGCTGCAGGGATTCCAGATCGAGAGGAAAGAGGGCCGGGGATGGCTTGTACCTCGCGAACTCCGGCTAGCCGAAGCGGCCGAGCTCGAGCTCGATCTCGAGCTCGTGCGGCTTTGGAGAGGAATGGGGGGTGCGGAAGGTTGATTAGGAGTGTGGGGGAGCGACAGGGAGTGATAGAGGGGCTCGGGGTCACCTTATATAGGCTGGCCGGGGTCCACCGTAGGCATGGCCTACGGGTGCCCGCGGGATCGTCTCGGATGGCTGTTATAGAGGGAATGGAGGGCTCGGGGGTGTTCGTGGGGGTGGTCTAGGGTGCTAAGGAGAGAGAGGAGGAGAGGGACGAGCTGCGGGCGGGCCACAGGAGCGGCGTGCGCATTGGCCGAGCGGATCGGTACGGGAGCAAGTGGGCGGCCTGCTGGCGTGGAGCGGATGTCGAGGGGCATCGACTGGCGCGCGGGGGAGGCTCGAGGTGGTCGGGGGACGCGGCGTCAACGGTCAGGTGCCCTGCCAGGCGCTCCAGAGCGCGACTTTGGCCGGCATCCGCGGTTTTCCCGAGTTCGCACGCGTCCACTTGTGTCTGGCAGCTGGAGGGGGCATGGGCAAAAGCTGGAGAGAGCCTTGGATGCTCTGGAAAGCTGAGGTGAGAGAAGGAGGCTGAGAGAGAGAGGGGAATCTGCTGTCTAGAGAAGAAAAATGGGGTTCCCCCTCCCTTCATCATTGCTTCCTCGGGCAGGAAAGCATCCAGGAGATAGAGGGGATCTAGGAGGGGTTATGGTAAAAAGAAGAGCTCACCGAGATTAGTGGGAGAGGCCAAAAATGGGATTTTGGTAAAGTGGCAGAAGGTGTTTGATGCTGGTTTGGGCAAGTAGATGATTTCCATTAGCCTCGTTACTCCACAGGGTGAAATGGCACATATGATTAGGGCCTTCCACCCATTTTGAGCTCATTTGGGCAAAGTTGCCAATGCAACTTTTGTAAACCCTAGAAATTAGCAGAAATGAACTTGTGTAGATCTAGTTGAGCAAATCACTTCTCCTTGATGCACCACTTTGCGTAGTGGCCTCATTTGGTCATGTGAACAAGCTCACAAAAGTTGGGGTCAAGGAGAGAAAGTTGGTAGTACAAACTTGTTGAAATATGATTCTGGTCAGAGAGGGTTTTGTGGCATTTTGGTGAACCAAAATGATTTTAATTGACACGAGGCTTTGCAAGGTGATCACAATATGCATTTGTGACTTGCTGGATTTTCCTTGGATTTTCTTGAAAATATTCCCTGTAGAAATATTTCAAATCCTTGAAATGGGCAGAAATGGTTTTGGGAGGTTTTGTCCAATATTTTGAACATGACCATGTGCTGAAACTCTTATATATGGAAAAATATATGTCCACTGAAATCTTTCCTCCCGTGCCACCAAAATCTTTCCTTCAGGTCTTGATACATCTTGGTTCCTCCAGGATGGATGGAATACGGGGTGTCATGAGCTTCTTGCAAGATCAGATTCTTGAGGTCAACCATGTTGGGCACGCAAATGCGATTCCCTAACCACACAATTCCTTTCTCATCCTCTGAGAATCCTGGGGCCTTGCCTGCCTTGATCTTCCTCTTGATGCCTTCAATACTTTCCTGTCCCTTCTGAGCTTCCTTAATATCATCCATCAAGGTAGGCCTAACTTCGAGGTTGGCCAAGAATCCTAGTGCAACCAGTTCCAACCCGAAGCTTTCAAGTTCTTCATACAAGGCGTGCAACTTGTCCTTAAGCATAGCATTCAAGGAACCAACCTTTCTGCTTAATGCATCTGCTACCACATTAGCCTTCCCTGGGTGGTATTGAACACTAAGGTCATAATCCTTGATCAACTCTAGCCATCTTCTTTGCCTCATGTTCAATTCCTTTTGAGTGAAAATATACTTCAGACTTTTGTGATCTGTGTATATCTCACACCGCTTCCCTAGGAGGTAATGTCGCCATGTCTTCAGGGCATGGACCACTGCTGCTAACTCAAGATCATGAGTAGCATAATTCTCTTCATGAGGTCGTAGTTACCTTGAAAGGTAAGCTATGACTCTGCCTTCTTGCATCAGAACACCTCGCAGTCCGGTTTTTGACACATTACAATATATCACAAACTCCTTGTGTATATCTGGTGTGGCCAGAACTGGGGCGGTGGTCAGTCTCTTCTTCAGCTCCTGGAAGCTCTCTTCGCACTTCGGCGTCCATTCAAACTTCTTGTCCTTCTTCAAGAGCCGAGTCATGGGTCGGGCAATGCTTGAGAATCCTTCAACGAACTTGCGGTAATATCCGGCGAGTCCGAGGAAGCTTCTGACTTCCTTCACATTGCTTGGGGATTGCCATTCAGTCACGGCTTCAATCTTAGCGGGATCGACCGACAATCCTTCTTTTGTCAAAACATGACCCAAGAATCCAACTTCACGCATCCAAAATTCGCACTTGCTGAACTTGGCATACAGTTGGTGCTCTCGAAGCTTGTCTAGGACCATCCTCAAGTGTTGCTCGTGCTCTTCTTCCGTCTTCGAGAAAACAAGAATGTCATCAATGAAGACAACGACAAACTTGTCCAAATACTCCATGAAGACCTTATTCATGAGATACATGAAGTAAGTTGGGGCATTGGTCAATCCAAAGGACATGACCGTGCACTCATACAGGCCATATCTGGTTACAAATGCCATCTTCGGAATATCTTGGGGTCTGATTTTCAGCTGGTAGTACCCAGATCTGAGGTCGATCTTGGAGAACACCTTGGCCCAATTGAGTTGATCAAACAGATCTTCAATCTTGGGAAGTGGATACTTGTTCTTGATTGTAACTTCATTGAGGGAGCGGTAGTCAATGCACAAGCGGATGGTAACGTCCTTCTTTGCCACAAACAGAACAGGTGATCCCCAAGGGGAGGCAGTAGGGCGGATAAATCCCTTCCTCAACTACTCTTCCAGTTGCGTCTTCAATTCTGCTAACTCCTCCGATCCCATTCTATAAGGCTTCTTATAGACGGGTCCCGCTCTGGGTATGAGCTCGATGATGAACTCAATGTCTCGGTCAGAAGGCATTCCCGGTAGCTCATCAGGAAAAACATCGGGGTATTCGCATACTACCGGCACTTGTTCCAATCCAACTTCAGTCAGACAGTTGACTTGGTTGGCTTGAGCAGAGGAGGGGTTGGAGGCAAATTTAACTTCGACTCCTTGCTCATTGGTCACTGTGCCAGTCCGGTTGGCACACTCTAGCAAGCCTTGGTGCTTGATGAGCCAATCCATTCCTAAGATCACATCCAAGCCTTGCGATCTTAAGATGATAAGGTCTGCTAGGAAGTCTACCCCATTAATGACAATCCTGACTCCTTTACATCCTACCTTGGCTCTCATCTCTGCTCCGGGGGTTTGTACCACCATAGGGTTATTCAGGGATGTAGGGGTCATGCCACTTTTTAATGCAAACCTTTGGGTGACGAATGAATGCGTGGCTCCAGAATCAAACAAGACAGTTGCAGGTGCTGAATTGACAAGGAACGTACCCAGCACGATGTCCGGGTCTTCCTGGGCTTCTTCTGCAGTGACATGATTCACACGACCCTTGCCGTTGTTGGGCAGGTTGCGGGGAGCTTGGTTCCTTGGTGGCATTCCACGGCCTTGTCCTGGGTTCTGCGCATTGGGGCACGGGGCGTCGGGATTCTTGTTGGGGCAATACTTGGAGTAGTGTCCTGGCTGACCACTTCCAAAGCAAGTGACTTGGTTGGGGTTGCTGCTCTTGCCAGCATTGTTATTGGGGTTGTTGTAAGCTGGCATGGGGTTCGCATACTGCTGAGGTGGATAGTTGGTGCGGGGTGCAGGAGCTCTTGGCTGCTGATAGGTTGGCTTGACCGGGGCTGGCTGCCACGAGCGAGGCTTATGGTTGCTGGAGCTACCCTTGCTGGTCATCTTGTGCTTATGGGTATCATCCAAAGCACGTCGCTTGTCCTCAAGCATGAGTGCCTTGTTCACCAGATCAGGAAAGGTCGGGCAGTCACAAACAAGAAGCGAGTACTACAGAGTCTGGTTAAGGCCTTCCATGAAGCGCTCTTTTTTGGCAGCATCTGTGCTGACATCCTCAGGAGCATACCTCGAGAGATCACTGAACTTCTGCATGTACTCCTTGACAGTTCTACTTCCTTGCTTCAGGGCTCGGAACTCATGCTTCTTGATGGCCATGATTCCGGAAGGAATGTGGGCCTTGCGCAATTCTGCCTTGAAGTCATTCCAAGTGATGTTTTGCTCAGCACGCATGGCCTTGAATCCATACCACCAAGCTCTGGCAGTTCCCCCGAGACAGTGGGCAGCATATGCCACACTCTCACGGTCTTCAGTGCATCCGACTAGTTCCAATAGATCTTCAATGGTGCGGACCCAGTCGTTTGCATCCAGGGGTTCAGCAGTCTCGATGAAGGTGGGTGGTGCATGCTTCTTGAACTCCACCAACGTGGAACGTCCATTGCCGTGAACCGCCGGCTGGCGATTGACAGCTTGAGCAATCATTTGGAGGGCTGTAGTGTTGGCTTGGCATTCCTCTCGGAAGGCTTGGAGAAGCTGAGCCATGTCCATGCTTGGAGGAGGTGATGGTGGTGGAGTCTGTCTGCGGGCTTGGTCCTGGCTGACTCCTGCTTCAGCAGAACCTCCGGCTTCTTGCTGCTGGGTAGAGATACTAGTACGTGTTACAACAGGCATCCTGTTGGAGCGGTGAAGGTCTCATGATTGGGAAAAAGGAGAGAAAGGAATATAGATGGGGTGCCTAGTAAGGCGTGGGTGTGATACAATTTTAAGTTAAGCCAAGGCCGGAAGGGCCAAACTCATGCATTAAAACCAAATGGGTGATGTAGTTGTTTACAATTTCCCGAAAGGAAAAGTACAACCTCCATCAAAACACGTCGAAAGAAAACACAACACAACATGGTTTCATTTGAACCATTTCATGGACTCGATTTCGCATAAGGGGTACACGACCTATCCTACCTTAAGGGGTACGGACTGGCCTATCCTAGTCCTGAACGGTGTTTAAGTGTTGGTATGCTCGGTAGGGTATTCCGGCTCCTCTGGGTCTTCCTCCTCATCTTCATCTGTCTTAGTCTCTTCGTCACTTGAGGGAGTGGGGGAGTGGAGGAGCTGAACACGGCGCCGCTTCGCCGGGGGCACCGTGAAGAGGTTTTGGTAGTCCTTCACCGTCATACGGCATGGCTGAGATGACCCCTTGGCATTCGTGATTTGTGGGGGTCGCCCGCCTCGATAAGCTACAACGGGCTGTCTAGGGGGTGCTCCATCCTTCTTGATCCTGTCCGCCTTTGTCTGAGCCAGGCGGAGGAGTTCCTTGGTCTCATGGAGCTCCTTCTGAACCTCCACCGACTCCGAGGCCAAGTGTTGTGCCAGGCTGTCAGTACACAAACTGAAGTAGGTCTGGAAACGGAGGGAAAGTCCTTCATCCATGGGCGGAGTTGGTGCGCTGCTCTCGTCATCACCCTCCTTACGATAAGGCAGGTAACGAGTGGTTGTCTCACTTGCCATCTCTGGCATAAGGTCTCGAAGGCGAGTCAGCGCCTTGAGTGCAGCAGTCTCAACGGCGAGAAAGAGGGTCGCCATCTGTGGTCCTTCAAAGTACCAGCTTGTCGGGGAGTCGTTCGCCCTCACAACTACCTCCACGTGATACTCCTTCGGGGTGCTGTTGATCCGGTGCTCGTGGTAGGAGTAGGTGGGGGCTCGAGTGAACTGGCACTTCCTGAGGCTATCCTCAAGAAGCACGGGAAATCTGGTGGTCAGGAAGTCCTCGGGTACGACGGCCATCTACAAAAGTGGAAGGGGAAGGGTCAATCAGGGAAATATATCTTGGGTTGGGTAAGCTTTAGAAAAGAAGAGAAGTTTAGATGGTCTCGAGCTAACTAACGTCCATGCGAACTAAGGCTTCCTACAGTCAGGATGGCTCTGATACCAGCTCTGTGGGGACCCCGACTCATAAGTCGAGATCACTGAATGCACGTGTACAGTGATCGCAGAGATCAATGCTCACTGAACACACAGAAGCTGAATAACAAGAGTCTTGCATCCATACATACCGTCTTACACAAATTATGACCATTATGGTCAAGTCTTACATTGACAAAGCCTTAAGGGCTGAACATCAAATGAGACACAAGCAGCGGAAATCTTCGTCGATAAGTAGAACCCATGCCATCTGCCTTAACCCTACAGGCATTCTGACTGGGAAACATCCTAGTTCGCATGGTCGTCTCCAAAGAACTCTTCTTCGAACTCCGGTTCTTCCATGCCTGGTCAATTAAATAACAAGTGGCAAGCCAATGAGTACTTTGAATGTACCCGCAAGAAACCCATGTTTTGGTTCAAGACACAACATTGCATGATATAGGTAAATTTTTGCAGAAAGCTAGTTTTGAGTGCAATGACATGTTCAACAACTTGTAAGGCATGCATCAAGAGAATTCAAGTAACCATGAGGACAGGTTACATATATCAACACAAATAGAGTGGGCATCAACCCAACTCAATTATGTCAAGTCCTTTGACTTGACCCAAGTAGATCTTCCCACTTATCCAAACACACACTGGTTTGTAAACATGTGGACGTAGCCCAAGAGCGGTTACCCAACTGTCCTTGACCGTGGACACGCCTATTCGAATAGTTTTACCCTCTGCAGAGGTTGCACACTTTACCCACAAGATCCGGGGAACTTCCGTGTCATCCACGACCCACGATACCTCAAGTACCCATGGTAAGCACCCGATCACTACCTTTCCCTAGATGACACTAACATTGAGTCCACTCGATTGGTAGTAACCCCCGTGCCTAACATTTCACATCATAAAGTTGTGGAGCCTCGCTCCCATATTCATCACATACCACAAGCACGGGGTACCAACGGTGTGAAAACAGTCATGGCCGCCCTAACTGGCACGACCCCATCCCGAGAGAGCGCACCAACAACTCTCCCATCACTAGTAATGCGGGCTCCAAGCTAGTATCGGTATAGGTAATCAATAATGCCCTTTCCCATATAAGGATAGAGTGGTTGCGCATGTAAGGTTGGAATAACGGTCGCAACTTAAACCAATCCGTTTTGAAAACAACACACACACTTGCCTTGGTACACCACTTCTTCATCAAGTGGCTACCCAACTCATCATCTCCCCCGGGCATAAGTGGCACCTGATGGGGTTTTCGAAAAGTCTTTTGAAAATACTTCGTCTCCTTCACCATGCATATACCCGTCCCTTTTGGCGTAGCACTACTTTAGCATCCTATCTACTCCCACCGTCATAACCCTCATAAGAAGGTAGGGTTATGCACAATGCAAGTATCAACGAGGAAGTACGGTGGCAAACCATCACAGTGGATACCACCTCATCATGATTCCGATGCAACAACAATATGGTGCTATATGACATGCATAAAAAGGGTTCCATAGACATGGTCAAAGGGCTGCTTGCCTGGCTCAACAAAGTCTTCTGGGTCTTCAAAGTCTTATGGTCCAACTCCTTCGTCGGCCACGCAATCTATCGTCGCAAAAATAATAACATGAAAAATAAGGCAATAATAAAACAGAAAAACCAAAGTGCTCAGAAAAATGTCAACTCATTTTTGTTAAATACTAGGGTGAAAACTAAGAAGGGGAAAATTCCTAGTTTTGTATTTGGAGTAGAAGAATAGGAGAAATGGATTTTCAAAGGTATATTTAAATGCTTAAAATTACATTTAAATATTTGCAGTGAAGAAAAGTTTGTTGGGTTTGAATGAAAGTTGCACCATTAAATAGGTTGCAATACTTTAGCAATTTAGGAATTGGAATTAATTTATTTGGACAAATATTTTATCCTGTGGAATTTTTGGAAGGGTGACAGAAAAAGAAAAAGGAAAAAGGGCTATGTGCCTGCTGGGCCAGAACATCCGCAGCGCAGCAGGACCAGCCAGAGAGGCGGCCCAGCGTGCGTGCCATGTTTAAACCTGACGTGCGGGGCCCAGGCATCAGCGAGAGAGAGGGGGGAGATGGAGGGGAGAGGCTGACAGGCGAGGCCGCCTGTCATCCCTAACCCCGAGTCCAGACGGCCGGCGTGCTCACCGGCGACGATGCAGGGCACGGCGAGGTCGGGCGAGGGCACGGCTGGGCTCAGCGTCGTGTTGCCGTTCGGGTGGAGGTGGTTTTGCTCGCCGGGGTGGCCTGGTTCGCCGGCGATGAGGAGGCACGGTGGAGGAGCTTCGGGCATTGTCGGATCCTGCCATATCTGGCTGCAAAAGAAGCGGGGAAGAAGGGAAAATGATCAGGGGGCTGCAGGGGTTCCAGATCGAGAGGAAAGAGGGCCGGGGATGGCCTGTACCTCGCGAACTCCGGCTAGCCGAAGCAGCCGAGCTCGAGCTCGATCTCGAGCTCGGGCGACTTTGGAGAGGAATGGGGGGTGCGGGAGGTTGATTAGGAGTGTGGGGGAGCGACAGGGAGTGATAGAGGGGCTCGGTGTCGCCTTATATAGGCTGGCCGAGGTCCACCGTAGGCGTGGCCTACGGGTGCCCGCGGGATCGTCTCGGATGGCTGTTATAGAGGGAATGGAGGGCTCGGGGGTGTTCGTGGGGGTGGTCTAGGGTGCTAAGGAGAGAGAGGAGGAGAGGGACGAGCTGCGGGCGAGCCACAAGAGCGGCGCGCGCATTGGCCGAGCGGAGCGGCGCGGGAGCAAGTGGGCGGCCTGCTAGCGTGGAGCGGACGTCGAGGAGCATCGACTGGCGCGCGGGGGAGGCTCGAGGTGGTCGGGGGACGCGGCGTCAACGGTCAGGTGCCCTGCCAGGCGCTCCAGAGCGCGACTTTGGCCGGCATCTGCAGTTTTCCCGAGTCCGCGCGCGTCCACTTGTGTCTGGCAGCTCGAGGGGGCATGGGCCAAAGCTGGAGATAGCCTTGGATGCTCTGGAAAGCTGAGGGGAGAGAAGGAGGCTGAGAGAGAGAGGGGAATCTGCTGTCCAGAGAAGAAAAATGGGGTTCCCCCTCCCTTCATCATTGCTTCCTCGGGCAGGAAAGCATCCAGGAGATAGAGGGGATCTAGGAGGGGTTGTGGTAAAAAGAAGAGCTCATGGAGATTAGTGGAGAGGCCAAAAATGGGATTTTGGTAAAGTGGCAGAAGGTGTTTGATGCTGGTTTGGGCAAGTAGATGATTTCCATTAGCCTTGTTACTCCACAGGGTGAAATGGCACATATGATTAGGGCCTTCCACCCATTTTGAGCTCATGTGGGCAAAGTTGCCAATGCAACTTTTGTAAACCCTAGAAATTAGCAGAAATGAACTTGTGTAGATCTAGTTGATCAAATCACTTCTCCATGATGCACCACTTCACGTAGTGGCCTCATTTGGTCATGTGAACATGCTCACAAAAGTTGGGGTCAAGGAGAGAAAGTTGGTAGTACAAACTTGTTGAAATATGATTCTGGTCAGAGAGGGTTTTGGGTCATTTTGGTGAACCAAAATGATTTTAATTGACATGAGGCTTTGCAAGGTGATCACAATATGCATTTGTGACTTGCTGGATTTTCCTTGGATTTTCTTGAAAATATCCCCTGTAGAAATATTTCAAATCCTTGAAATGGGCAGAAATGGTTTTGGGAGGTTTTGTCCAATATTTTGAACATGACCATGTGCTGAAACTCTTATATATGAAAAAATGTATGTCCACTGAGTTTCCCTGATTTTTGTCAAATATTTTTGAAACAATAAAATAATTTTTCCCTATTAAAGACCATTTCTGGCCTTAAGAAAAATCTTTTTAAATAAAATAGGAAAATAGCTTTTAAAATTATATTTTTGTGGTTTATGGGAGTCCTACATCTAATAGGATTCAAATATACCTTTTGAAATATTTTTCATATCCCAAATCAAGTACTTGCAGTGCAAACCTCAATTTAGGGGTTTTTGGAAAACTAATTTTTGAAAATACTATTTGGCCAATTATTTTTGTAAGAAAATATTATATTGCTCTATACACATGGCATGACCATTGGACAGAAATTTGGGGCAAGGAGATGAAGTATATAAGGTGGAGTTGTGTTGACTTTAAGGAGCACTTAAAATCACAGAGAGAAAACCAACTCCAAATAAAAGCCAAATAATGCAAAAGTTTTTGTTGGTCCAAATTTTCATGCTTTAATAATGCAAATGAAATGTTACAAAATGCAGGGTGTGACATGGGACGACACCAGCACGACAGGGTGTAAGTTTACTGCCTAACTTAATTTGTAAAGGGTAACACTTGCTTTGCCTCCTTAACGAGATCGGGCTAGAAATCGTCATCAAGAACATTTCTCAGACACATACGTGGGCCTGTGTTCTCAGAGGCCGTCGTGGCGGAGCCAGACGTCTACAACCTCTCGAAGAAAAAAATGAGTAGCCCACTGCTGGCTATTTCTATAATCAGTGTAGAAATTCTCAATTTCACGTGTGACGCGATATTAGCCATTCATTGATGTTGATCCAATGGCCTAAGTGCCTCGAAACGGCTGGGATCGCGTCTAAAGTAACCTCATTGTACCCAGCAGTGTCTACGTTCTTCTAGAAGCATTATCATGTTATTGTGATCTATACACACAAGAAGATGGCAAACAACACCTACACATGTGCGACGTTGCTTCATTGATCTCCCCCATCATTTTAATCAAAAATATATTGACTGAAAAAGAGAGACATGTCCCGAAGCAAAGACTTCCTATTATTTTGTTTCCTACTTGCTTTGCACGTACTTGAAGAGCAAGTAAAATAAGTTATAGTCAACAGGCTATAATGATTAAACAGTTATATTTGTGTTGAGTTGGATGAGAGAGAAGAGGAGAGAGAAGGAAAGCGGGTTGTAGATTAACAGCCGGCTACAATACGGACTCTAAGAAACATAGTGGTAGTGTACAGTGGGCCATGCATTAATAAAGTAGTACTGCTTAGCAACTGGCTATACTATACATGTTGGCTATTAGGTTGACTATATATGACATGGCAACTCCATATAGCCGGTTGTTGGCTATACAATTAATCATGCTCAAAGTACTAGTGCCATGTCATCTAACAAGTCCTTCAACATGCGTCAAATTATCACGAGGGGTAACTCTCCTTAGAGAAATGTGTTCCACCATGTACCCACCCGTGTGTGTGAGGGAGGTAGCGCGTGCGTCCGTGCACCTCTCCTCTTCATACCTGTCCTCCGCGGCTCCACCTAGTCCTCTTTTCAAATGATTCAGTGATTCCATTGCTCTATCCCGCAGCAAGATTCAATCATGTACAACACGTGGGTGTGTTAGAGATAGAGAGGGAGTTGGTGTGTCCAACATGCCTCTATACATATGTTTCTGTCAAAGAGAGGCCTGAATACATAGTCTATGTATGTGGATGGGGGATATACGAGAAGAGCGGGGGAGGGATCGTTTATGCAACATATCGATACACACAGATAGAGGAAAGAACTTTACGAGCATACAAGCGCTAGGAAAGAGGGGTGCATATTGGAAGATGATGCGAGAGGATAACTAGGCGAAGACAATAAAGGTGTACAAGTGCGAGATCGATAATTAAAGAGAGTAGATTATAACGTGAGGGGGCATGCTTGTCTCATCGATAGACAAAGCGGAAGGCATGGATGATGAGACAGGGAGGGGCAATTAATGTGTGTGTGGTAGGCGGTCTAATGTAGGGAGGTCGTGGTTTGGTCGATGTGTATGTGGGTAAAGAGGGGGAGACTTAACTAGAGATATAGATTAGACATTTTGTGTGGGGAAATAGAGAGAGACCTGGCTGCACATAGAGGGAAATTGATTAGTGCACATGGCATGCATCAGAGATAAAGAACACCCAGAGTGATGAAGAGAGCTAGAGAGAGGTGTGTGTCTATAGTGTGTTGGGGGGGGGTGCATGTAACACCCACGATGCGGCTATATCTCCCACGTGTCGAAGCACGACTTAGAGGCATAACCGCATGGTGGTTTAGTCGCAATAAGGGTCATCTTCACACAATCCCATGTAATGAACAAGAATGGGATAAAGAGAGTTGGCTTACAATCGCCACTTCACACAATACATAATTAAGATCATACATCATTCAAATACACTCATAGACCGGCTACGGTCAAAAATTCAAAGGAAAAGAAGACAACCCCAAATGCTAGATCCTCGATCGTCCCGACTGGGCTCCTCTACTGATCATCTGGAAATGATACATAGTAACGACCAAGGGCCTCATCAAATTCCCACTTCTGCTCAGTTGCACCATCTGCGCTGGTATCCTCGGCACCTGCATCTGTTTTGGTAGAATCTGTGAGCCACGAGGACTCAGCAATCTCACACCTGCGAGATCGAGACTATTTAAGCTCATAGGTAGGTAAAGGGGTAATATGGTGGAGTTGGGGCAAGCACTAAGCATATATGGTGGCTAACATACGCAAGTGAGAGCAAGAAGAGAAGCAACGCATCGGTCGAGAAGCTAGAAGTGATCAAGAAGTGATCCTGAAACTACTTACGTCAAGCATAACTCAAATCGTGTTCACTTCCCGGACTCCGCCGAGAAGAGACCATCACGGCTACACACACGGTTGATGCATTTTAATGAAATCAAGTGTCAAGTTATCTACAACCGGACATTAACAAATTCCCATCTGCCTCATAACCGCGGGCACGGCTTTCGAAAGTTAATATACCCTGCAGGGGTGTCCCAACTTAGCCCATCACAAGCTCTCACGGTCAACGAAGGATATACCTTCTCCCGGGAAGACCCGATCAGCCTCGGAATCCCGGTTCACAAAACATTTCGACAATGGTAAAACAAGACCAGCAAAGCCGCCCGATGTGCCGACAAATCCTGATAGGAGTCGCACGTATCTCGTTCTCAGGGCACACTGGATAGGTCAGCCTACGAGTAAAACCAGACTCCGAGTTGCCCCGTGGTGGCCCCGCAGTCTGCCCATTTCGGACCAACACTCGAAGGAGCACTGGCCCGGGGGGGTTAAAATAAAGATGACACTTGAGCTCGCGAAAACCCAAGGGAAAAAGGCTTAGGTGGCAAATGGTAAAACTAAGGTTGGGCCTTGCTGGAGGAGTTTTATTCAAAGCGAACTGTCAAGGGGGTCCCATAAATCACCCAACCATGTAAGGAACGCAAAATCAAGGAACATAACACCGGTATGACCGAAACTAGGGCGGCAAGAGTGGAACAAGTCATCAGGCATAAGGCCGAGCCTTCCACCCTTTACCATGTATATAAGGTGCATTAATTAAACAAGATATATTGTGATATCCCAAAATATCTATGTTCCGACCAGGAACAAACTTCATCTTCACCTGCAACTAGCAACGCTATAAGAGGGGCTGAGAAAAAGCGGTGACATAGTCAAACAACGGTTGCTAGGACAGGATGGTTAGAGGTTTGACATGGCAATGGGGAGGCATGATAAACAGTGGCAGGTAGAGCTAACATAGCGATAGAGCGAGTAGTAGCAAGCAAAGATAGAAGTGATATCGAAGGTATGGTCATCCTGCCTGCAAGGTTCTCAGAGTTGTCGAAGGCTTGATCCTCGTTAGCGTACTCAATAGGTTCCTCATGCACGTACTCGTCTCCCGGCTCTACCCAAAGCAAGAACACAAGCAAAGGAACCACAATAAATCACGGTGCAATGCACAAGCAACATGATGCAATACATGACATGATATGCGAGATGTGATATGCAATGCATATGCGTGCTCCGGGTGGAAAAGGATGAACAAGGCATCAACTTGGCAAACCAAGTATGCCGCTGGAAAGATGAGATGATTTTGGTTGAAATCGATATAAAGATCATCGGATTCGGATGCACGGTTTGCAAAAGACAAGCAAGACAAGATATGATGCAAATTGCTTAAAACAGCAACATGGCCACTTGGATGCAAAGTATAAATAAGCTATAGCTCCCAAACATATGAACAAAATGCATAGCAGTGATGTACAGGAGATGCTCTACAAAACATGACCACTGAGCTCAATCTATAAACCACTAGAGCATGACTAAAACAGCATGGCAATAATGCAAAAGATAACAGTTTCTACAGACTTAGTGAAAATACTAGACATAGCTGAAACAGATTCAACATGGCATCTTTACAGGCTTGACTAACTCACTACCAGGCATGTCATGGCATGGAACAAGTAGGCATGAAAATGAAGCTATCCATGTGCAAAACAGCCACGTAGCATGTTTGAAATAAATCACATGAAAAAGACAAAACAGCATCATGAAGTAAAATGACAAGTTCATGAACTTCCTCAAATGCAGAAACTAATGCCACCACTGGATTGGTGGGATTTTTCTACCCCAAAAACATATATAATATGGTGGAGTTGCTGTAGAAAAATATTCACAAGTGCATTAAGTTAAAACCTGCCCTAAATGGAATATGACAGATTTGGCATTCTCCTAAATTGGAAACGTCTAGAAATGGACTTACCCGAAATGGATAGATTCCAAATGCCAGAAATGGACTATTCGCTGGGAACTAAAAATAAAAATAAAAAAAGGGAAAACAGGGGCTAAGGGAGGATGACGGGTGGGGCCACCCTGTCATACACACACACGGTGCAAAACAAACAGAAAAAGAGGGGGGGGGCTTTACTTGCGCCCACGGGGGATCTAACCGGGGATGCTGGGGTGCAACTGGGCTAGGCAACGATGGCTGACAGCGGAGGGGGTTCTTCTCCTCTTACCTACTGCTACAGCATCTATCAAAACGGAGGAAACAGAGGAAAGCAACGGCGCGACCAGAGGCGGCAGAGGGATCACCAGAGCAGCTCCGGCGACCTAATGGAGTGGCGGATGGGTGATACGGGATCGCAAGAGGATCCCGCATTCGCGGTTGGAACGCACGACGCCCAACGGCGACGGAAACGCTGCTGGCGACGAGGTCCAGAGCGGGCGGCGACAAACTAGTCCATGACGAGCCGCTGGGTTAAACAAGCAACAGAGAGCACGGGTCTACCCTACATGATACGAAGATGCCGATGGACATGCGCAGAGACGCTAAGGAGGTCGGAGCACTCGCCGGAGACGAGGTCCGACGGCGGCGAGATCGGGCGCCCGCGGCGGCCGCAGTTAGAGCAAGAAAACAAGGGGGGAAAGGGGGCAGGAAGCTGTGTGTGCTCACCACAAGCACGGTGGTGCGCTTGGCTTGGCGGGAGGTGGACGAAGACGGCGATGGCGATGGTCAAACTCGTTTGGCGGCCGGGTTCGAAGACGAGGAAGAAGAGGTCGTTGCAGGGGCTCCGGCTCCATGTAGTCGACGACGGGGACGTAGTGGACAACGGGGAAGAAGAGGGACACGCTAAGCAGGGTAGAGACTGAAGGAGAGCACGCCGGCGACGAGGACGCGCTCCCCGATGCGTTCGGGACGGTGATGGCGCGATCGATCTAGTGGCTAAACCTACCAGGAAATGGCGGCGGCGGACGAGGGAAACCCTAGGCGAAGCAGGGGACAAGGAATTGGGGCTTAAAAATGCTAGGGTGAGCGGCATGAGCTCACGCGTGCTCGTTCTCGCGGTCCCCATGGCGATGGCGAGAGGAGAGGGAAAATATGGGTGCGGGGAACAGGGTAGGCGCTGACGAGTGGGGCCAAACATGCCACGTGGCGAGGGTCTAGCGGGGGTGCACGCTCGCGTAGGTGAGAAAAGGCAGGGAGGAGAAGACCGAGTGGGCCGGATGGCGCGATGGGCCAGCTGACGCGGGGAGTGAGCTGGGCCGGCCTGGGAGGCCGAGGCCCAGGGGGGGTGCTGCTGCTGGCTAAAATGCTGATGCATTTCCCTTTTCCTTCAGGCAGAAAACAAAAGGAAAAGCATAGGGGAATTTGGGAGGACTTTGAGAAAAGTGACCATATTCTCAAGGACCTGAGATTGGGTAGAATTTGATAAAATTGATCCGGGCATTTTTAGAGGAAATAAAATAATTCAAGTTTGAATTTGAGTGCAAACTTGAGCCATTTTAAAACCTAACCAAAACAACTTCAAATAAGGAGATATTTGGCAGAGAGGTTTAGGAAATGGAGCAAGATTTATAGGGAGAATATGAACATTTATGGAGAAGGTAAAAGGTGCACTTGCAAAATGAAAGAAGGGAAAGGAAGGAGAATTGGTGATGATGCAAGATTTATACAATGAACATGCAACAATATAATATGAATGAGATCACACCATGCACATGATGAGGATGGAATGCAAAATAACAAGAGGCACAAATGCAATATGGTAAGGTGAGCATGACAATTAAAAGAATAAACCACATAACCAAACAAGATGAGGCCAAACATGATAAAAACCCACAAGAATTGGATGAAGGTCAAGTTGATATATTGCCAAATCGGGACATGTTACATCTGGGGTGTTACAACTCTCCACCACTACAAGAGGATCACGACCCGAGATCTAGGACTGAAATAACTTTGGATATTCAGAATGGAAGTGATCCTCGCGCTCCCAGGTGGCTTCTCGGTTGGAATGGTGTGACCACTTCACTTTCAGGAATTTGATTGACTTGTTGCGAGTCTTGCGCTCGGTTTCTTCAAGAATAGTAATGGGGTGTTCATGATAAGAGAGATCTTCTTGGAGGACAATCTCTTCAAAGTTGATAGTGTGCTCAGGAGTCTTGAAGCACTTGCGAAGCTGTGATACGTGAAACACATTGTGCACGTTCGCAAAGTTGGACGGAAGCTCAAGTTGATAGGCGAGGTCGCCTCTTTTGCCAATGATCTTGAAAGGACCCACATATCTAGGGGCAAGCTTCCCTTTGATACCGAAGCGACGAGTGCCTTTCATTGGAGAGACGCGGACGTAGACATGGTCTTTGATTTCAAAAGCCAAGTCACGGTGTTTGCTATCATAATAGCTCTTCTGTCGTGATTGCGCGGCTTTGAGATTCTCACGAATGACTTTGCACATTTCCTCGGCTTCTTTGATCAAGTCGTTGCCAAGAAGTTGGTGTTCACCTGTCTCGGACCAATTGAGAGGAGTACGACACTTTCTGCCATAGAGAATTTCGAATGGGGCCTTGCCCGAACTCACTTGGAAGCTGTTGTTGTAGGAGAACTCGGCATATGGAAGACAATCTTCCCACTTCATACCGAAAGAGATGACACAAGCCCTGAGCATATCTTCAAGGATTTGATTGACTCGCTCGACTTGGCCACTTGTTTGAGGATGGAAAGTTGTGCTGAAACGGATGTTGGAGCCCATGGCCTTCTGAAAGGAGTCCCAGAACTTAGAAGTGAAGATGCTTCCACGATCTGAAGATATCAATTGTGGAATGCCGTGCAAGGAGACAATTCTGGAGGTGTATAGCTCTGCCAGCTGAGCTGCTGTGATAGATTCTTTGATAGGAAGGAAATGAGCCACATTAGTAAGCTTGTCAATGACAATGAAGATAGCGTCATTTCCACGCTTGGACTTAGGAAAACCAGTCACGAAGTCCATCTCGATATGGTCAAACTTCCATACCGGAATAGCAAGAGGTTGGAGGAGACCAACTGGTCTTTGGTGTTCTGCTTTCACTCTTCTGCAGACATCACATTCATTCATGAATTGAGCAATCTCTCGCTTCATTCGAGTCCACCAATACGACTACTTGAGGTCATGGTACATCTTTGTACTTCCAGGATGAATGGATAGGAGGGAATTGTGTGCCTCATTCATGATGACTTTTCTCAGATCACCTTCTGGAACCACAATTCGATCCTCAAAGAAAAGAGTATCTTTGTCATCCAAGCGATAGCACTTGTATTTGGGAATGCCCTTGTCAATACCACGTTTCACCTTCTTCACCACGATATCCAGGAGTTGTGCCTCACAAATTTGATCTTCCAAAGTAGGAGAGACTATGAGGTTGGCAAGAAAGCCTTGAGGAACAACTTGAAGATTCAGCTTGCGGAAAGCCTCACAAAGATCCGGTTGAAACGGCTTGAGAATTAGACTGTTGCAATAAGCCTTTCTGCTCAGAGCATCTGCAATCACATTCGCCTTGCCAGGAGTATATTCAATACTCGGATTGTACTCTTGAATCATTTCGACCGATCGATTTTGCCTGAGGTTAAGGTTGGGTTGAGTGAAGATATACTTGAGGCTCTTGTGATCGGTGAAAATGTCCACTTGCCTTCCGAATAAGAGATGTCTCCATGTTATCAATGCATGGACAACTGCCGCCAACTCAAGCTCGTGAGTGGGGTAGTTCTTTTCGTTGGGCTTCAACTGACGAGAGGTATAGTCCACAACTTTTTTCTCTTGCATCAACACAACACCGAGACCTTGAAGGGAAGCATCACAGAATACTTCGAATGGCTTGGATTCATCAGGAGGAGTCAAGACAGGAGCTGTGACTAGCTTCTCTTTGAGGGTGTTGAAAGCGACGTCACACTCAGGCGTCCAGACATACTTGACATGCTTCTGGAGGAGGATGGAAAGAGGCTTTGCAATCTTAGAGAAGTTCTCAACGAATCTTCGGCAATAGCTTGCAAGACCAAGAAAACTGCGGAGCTGCTTGACATTCTGAGGAGGTTCCCAATTCACAACTGCAGACACCTTCGCGGGATTAATAGCAATGGCCTTGGCAGAGATGATATGACCAAGGTAAAGAACTTCATCAAGCCAGAACTCACATTGGAAAACTTCGCATAGAATTGATGCTCTCTGAGCTTGTCGAGCACCCATCGCAAATGTTTGGCATGATCCTGCTTATTCTTGGAGAAGACCAAGATATCATCGAGATACACCAAAACAAATTCATTGGTGTAGGGGTTGAAGATAAAGTTCATCATGCGAGAGAATGTTGGAGGAGCTTTGACAAGGCCGAAAGACATGACAGTATATTCATAAGAACCATAGCTTGTTCTGAATGCTGTCTTGGGAATATCTTGTTCACGAATGCGAATCTGATGATAACCCATACGAAGGTCAAGCTTGGAGAAAACTTTAGCACCTTTGAGTTGCTCGAAAATCTCACTGATGTTGGGAAGTGGATACTTGTTCTTGATTGTCCTCTTGTTCAATGGACGGTAATCGACGCAAAGTCGGTCCGTGCCATCCTTCTTCTGGACAAAAAGAACTCCACAACCCCATGGGGATGAACTCGGTCTGACCAAACCCAGACGCTCTTGTTCATCGAGCTGTTTCATCAATTCCTTCAGCTCCTTGGGTCGAAGCTTGTAAGGACGCTTGCAAGCAGGTTCTGTTCCAGGCTTAAGATCAATAACGAACTCGACTGGCCGATGAGGAGGCATACCCGGAAGCTCTTCTGGAAAGACATCTTGGTACTCACAAACGACTGGAATTTGAGAAATAGCATCCAACTCGCCCTTCTCATTGAGAGAAAACAACCGAATGGTGTCATCGCGAGCGGCATAGATGATAACATCCTCGGAAGGGTGTGTCAATTGAATCTGCCTGGCAGCACAATCAAGCTGATCCTTGTGCTTAGAAAGCCAGTCCATCCCGAGAATTAGATCAATATCAGAGTCGCCAAGAATAATTGGAGAAGACAGAAATTTATAGTCGCCCATCTTTATACCGACATTTGGAACCAACAAACGAGAACTCATGTGCTTGCCCGGAGAAACAATTTCTAGAGTTTTATCCAAATATTCCGAAGTGAAATCATGCTTGGAAAAGAACGGTGTTGACATGAAACAATGCGATGCACTGGTATCAAATAAGACTTTTGCAGGAATATCATTAACTGAGAGATTACCCATGATCACATCTGAAGAATCCTCTGCCTGAGCTGCATTCATCATGTTCACCTTTGCATGCTTTGGATTATGCTTGACCACTGCATTGCTTGAAGATCTCACAGGAGGAGGAGGAGGAAGGCGCCTTTGATTGAAGCATTTGTTGGCATAGTGACCTTTCTGCTGGCACTTGTTGCAAGTCACTTCTGAGAGCGGACGATGATAAGGAGCATTTGACCTTGGAGCTTGAGGCTGAGACTTGTTCAGATAGCCTGGGTTGGGTGGCTGGGAAGATCCACGACCACATGAGTTCTTCTGCTGGTAAGGCTGACGAAACAAAGGAGGAGGAAGGAAGAACTTCTGCTGCTTAGCTGCCACTTGTGAGGAAGAAGAAGATTGCACTGCATCCCTAATTCTCTTCTTAGAAGCCTCACACTTGAGCTGAGAACCTTCTTTCTTGAGTGCCATATTGTAGAATTGATCAAACTGAGTAGGCTCAACAAGAACGAGAGCTAACTGCAGATCCTCTCTAAGGCCACCTCTGAATTGATAGATCATACTCTTCTCATCAGGAACATCTTGCTTAGCGAAGCGAGGAAGTTTCTTAAACTGCTTGTTGTATTCGTACACTGACATGTTGCCTTGCTTGAGATTGCGGAACTCCTCACGCTTGCTCTCAACAACACTTGTAGGAATATGGTGAGCTTTAAAGTCCCGACAGAAATCAGTCCAAGTAATCACTCGACCTCCTCTGGTATCCTTGTATTGCTGGAACCAATCAGCTGCTTGATCCTTGAGCTGAAAAGAAGCGAACTTGACATAGTCCTCAGGCCTGACATTGCTGCATTCAAAATGCTTGTTGATATCCACGAGCCAATCATCGGCGTCTGTGGCCTGGACACAGTAGCTGAAAGACTTCGGCTGATTTGCAAGGAATTGGTTGAGGGTAGGAAATAAAGGCTGATGATTGAACTGCCCTTGACCTTGATTCCCTTGGTTGCCTTGGCCTTGGTTGCGCTCTTGCATGAGCTGAATCATCATCTGGGCATTGGTCGTTTGTGGCTGCCATCAAAGCTTGCCATGCCTCCGGAGGCGGAGGTGGAGGTGGAGGGCTCGCCTGACTCCCATCATTGCGTTCCGGATTCTGACGCATTGGCGGAGCCATCCTGAAGAGGGTGACATCCGTTAGCATCTTGATAGACAGATAGACAAGTTGAATCAACGGATAGAAATTGCAACATATAGTCTTCACAATAAACATTCGAACAAGGATGAACGAATGAATTCCAAAGCAAACATCACACATCCATTAAGGTGAGAAGCCACTTGATAAGAGATTTATGAATGAAATAAACAAGGTACAACTGGAACAAATAAGTGGTAAGGATTACCCAATCACAAACCAAATATCTGCGGGAAGAAATGCTAGAGCTACTTGAATCCCACCTATAAACTCCCGAAACTTTTTGGTTATGTAATCAGGTGTTGGGGATATAGGGGAAGCAATATATCTCACCCAAACTAACAATCCCTACATCCAGTTGTATCCATCCGTCAACACATAACCAAGAAACCTTTGGAAACCGTGTACCTCAACCTTCGAAAAACATCCGTTATACGAGTTATGGCAATACTCCCGAACTCCCGCCCCAGTACTGGGTGGCGTCGAGGTTATCTCACCAACAACTGCATAAAAGAGGTTTTTGATGTCGGCAAAACTCAGGTATTCCAGAACTGCAACGATAAAATTGTGACGACAACACCTCGTAGCTCGACTCCCCGGGTCAATGCCACATAATAGACAGGAGGCACCAAGAACAATGTTCTCGTCACAAAACCATCGGCACGATTCCAAGATACCCGCGTGATCCTAAATTTTTTTAGTGAAATTTGAGAAGAGGACAGTCAAAACATCTACGTCAGGAGACCTCACCAGAGCGACGAAGGGACTGAGGAGTAAAAAGAATCCTACTCTCCGATATATATAATCCTAAGACTCAAAACATTTTTTGTTCTAGACTCAACATCGCCAGCAAACAATCAAGCAGGGGGCTCCTAAGTCGGGGATGGCTCTGATTACCAACTTGTAACACCCACGATGCGGCTATATCTCCCACGTGTCGAAGCACGACTTAGAGGCATAACCGCATGGTGGTTTAGTCGCAAGAAGGGTCATCTTCACACAATCCCATGTAATGGACAAGAATGGGATAAAGAGAGTTGGCTTACAATCGCCACTTCACACAATACATAATTAAGATCATACATCATTCAAATACACTCATAGACTGTCTACGGTAAAAAATTCAAAGGAAAAGAAGACAACCCCAAATGCTAGATCCCCGATCGTCCCGACTGGACTCCTCTACTGATCATCTGGAAACGATACATAGTAACGACCAAGGGCCTCATCAAATTCCCACTTCAGCTCAGTTGCGCCATCTGTGCTGGTATCCTCGGCACCTGCATCTGTTTTGGTAGAATCTGTGAGCCACGAGGACTCAGCAATCTCACACCCGCGAGATCAAGACTATTTAAGCTCATAGGTAGGTAAAGGGGTAATATGGTGGAGCTGCGGCAAGCACTAAGCATATATGGTGGCTAACATATGCAAGTGAGAGCGAGAAGAGAAGCAACGCATCGGTCGAGAAGCTAGAAGTGATCAAGAAGTGATCCTGAAACTACTTACGTCAAGCATAACTCAAAACGTGTTCAATTCCTGGACTCCGCCGAGAAGAGACCATCATGGCTACACACACGGTTGATGCATTTTAATGAAGTCAAGTGTCAAGTTATCTACAACCGAACATTAACAAATTCCCATCTGCCTCATAACCGCGGGCACGGCTTTCGAAAGATAATATACCCTGCAGGGGTGTCCCAACTTAGCCCATCACAAGCTCTGATGGTCAACGAAGGATATACCTTCTCCCGGGAAGACTCGGTCAGCCTCGGAATCCCGGTTCGCAAAACATTTCGACAATGGTAAAACAAGACCAGCAAAGCCGCCCGATGTGCCGACAAATCCCGATAGGAGTCGCACGTATCTCGTTCTCAGGGCACACCGGATAGGTCAGCCTACGAGTAAAACCAGACCCCGAGTTGCCCCATGGTGGCCCCGCAGTCTGTCCATTTCGGACCAACACTCGAAGGAGCACTAGCCCGGGGGGTTAAAATAAAGATGACCCTTGGGCTCGCGAAAACCAAAGGGAAAAAGGCTTAGGTGGCAAATGGTAAAACCAAGGTTGGGCCTTGCTGGAGGAGTTTTATTCAAAGCGAACTGTCAAGGGGGTCCCATAAATCACCCAACCGTGTAAGGAACGCAAAGTCAAGGAACATAACACCGGTATAACGGAAACTAGGGAGGCAAGAGTGGAACAAGTCACCAGGCATAAGGCCGAGCCTTCCACCCTTTACCAAGTATATAAGGTGCATTAATTAAACAAGAGATATTGTGATATCCCAAAATATCCATGTTCTGACCAGGAACAAACTTCATCTTCACCTGCAACTAGCAACGCTATAAGAGGGGCTGAGCAAAAGCGGTGACATAGCCAAACAACGATTGCTAGGACATGATGGTTAGAGGTTTGACATGGCAATGGGGAGGCATGATAAACAGTGGCAGGTAGAGCTAACATAGCGATAGAGCGAGTACTAGCAAGCAAAGATAGAAGTGATATCGAAGGTATGGTCATCTTGCCTGCAAGGTTCTCAGAGTTGTCGGAGGCTTGACCCTTGTTAGCGTACTCAACAGGTTCCTCGTGCACGTACTCGTCTCCCGTCTCTACCCAAAGCAAGAACACAAGTAAAGGAACCACAATAAATCACGGTGCAATGCACAAGCAACATGATGCAATACATGACATGATATGCGACATGTGATATGTAATGCATATGCGTGCTCCGGGCGGAAAAGGATGAACAAGGCATCAACTTGGCAAACCAAGTATGCCGCTGGAAAGATGAGATGATTTTGGTTGAAATCGATATAAAGATCACCGGATTCGGATGCACGGTTTGCAAAAGACAAGCAAGACAAGATATGATGCAAACTGCTTAAAACAGCAACATGGCCACTTGGATGCAAAGTATAAATAAGCTATAGCACCCAAACATATGAACAAAATGCATAGCAGTGATGTACAGGAGATGCTCTACGAAACATGAACATTGAGCTCAATATATTAACCACTAGAGCATGACTAAAACAGCATGGCAATAATGCAAAAGATAACAGTTTCTACAGACTTAGTTAAAATACTAGACATAGCAGAAATAGATTCAACATGGCATCTTTATAGGCTTGATTAACTCACTACCAGGCATGTCATGGCATGGAACAAGTACTAGGATGAAGTAGGCATGAAAATGAAGCTATCCATGTGCAAAACAGCCACGTAGCATGTTTGAAATAAATCACATGAAAAAGACAAAACAACATCATGAAGTAAAATGACAAGTTCATGAACTTCCTCAAATGCAGAAACTAATGCCACCACTGGATTGGTGGGATTTTTCTACCCCAAAAACATATATAATGTGTTGGGGTTGCTGTAGAAAAATATTCACAAGTGCATTAAGTTAAAACCTGCCCTAAATGGAATATGACAGATTTGGCATTCTCCTAAATTGGAAACGTCCAGAAATGGACTTACCCGAATTGGATAGATTCCAAATGCCAGAAATGGACTATTCGCTGGGAACTAAAAATAAAAATAAAAAAAAGGGAAAACAGGGGCTAAGGGAGGATGACAGGTGGGGCCACCCTATCATACACACACACGGTGCAAAACAAACAGAAAAAGAGGGGGGGGAGCTTTACTTGCGCCCGCGGGGGATCGAACCCGGGATGCTGGGTGCAACCGAGTGGCTCAAGCCACTAGGCTAGGCGACGATGGCTGACAGCGGAGGGGGGTTCTTCTCCTCTTACCTACTGCTACAGTGTCTATCAAAACGGAGGAAAGTGAGGAAAGCAACGGCGCGACCAGAGGCGGCGGAGGGATCACCGGAGCAGCTCCAGCGACCTAACGGAGTGGCGGATGGGTGCTACGGGATCGCAAGAGGATCCCGCACTCGCGCTTGGAACGCACGACGCCCAACGGCGACGGAAACGCTGCCGGCGACGAGGTCCAGAGCGGGCGGCGACAAACTAGTCCACGACGAGCCGCTGGGTTAAACAAGCGACAGAGAGCACGGGTCTACCCTACATGATACGAAGATGCCGATGGACACGCGCAGAGACGCTAAGGAGGTCGGAGCACTCACCGGAGACGAGGTCCGACGGCGGCGAGATCGGTCGCCCGCGGCGGCCGCGGTTAGAGCAAGCAAACGAGGGGGAAAAGGGGGCAGGAAGCTGTGCATGCTCACCACAAGCACGGTGGTGCGCTTGGCTTGGCGGGAGGTGGACGAAGACGGTGATGGCGATGGTCGAACTCGTTCGGCGGCCGGGTTCGAAGACGTGGAAGAAGAGGCCGTTGCAGGAGCTCCGGCTCCACGTAGTCGACGACGGGGACGTAGTGGATGACGGGGAAGAAGAGGGACATTCTAGGCGGGGTAGAGACCGAAGGAGAGCACGCCGGCGACGAGGAAGCGCTCCCCGATGCGTTTGGGGCGACGATGGCGCGATCGATCTCGTGGCTAAACCTACCAGGAAACGGCGGTGGCGGACGAGGGAAACCCTAGGCGAAGCAGGGGACAAGGAATTGGGGCTTAAAAAGGCTAGGGTGAGCGGCACGAGCTCACGCGCGCTCGTGCTCGCGGTCCCCATGGCGACGGCGAGAGGAGAGGGAAAAGATGGGTACGGGGAACAGGGTAGGCGCTGACGAGCGGGGCCAAACTAGCCGCGTGGCGAGGGTCTAGCGGGGGTGCACACTCGCGTATGTGAGAAAAGGCAGGAAGGAGAAGACTGAGCGGGCCGGCTTGCGCGATGGGCCAGCTGACGCGGGGAGCGAGCTTGGCCGGCCTGGGAGGCCGAGGCCCGGGGGGGTGCTGCTGCTGGCTAAAATGCTGATGCATTTCCCTTTTCCTTCAGGCAGAAAACAAAAGGAAAAGCACAGGGGAATTTGGGAGGACTTTGAGAAAAGTGACCATATTCTCAAGGACCTGAGATTGGGTAGAATTTGATAAAATTGATCTGGGCATTTTTAGAGGAAATAAAATAATTCAAGTTTGAATTTGAGTGCAAACTTGAGCCATTTTAAAACCTAACCAAAACAACTTCAAATAAGGAGATATTTGGCAGAGAGGTTTAGGACATGGAGCAAGATTTATAGGGAGAATATGAACATTTAAGGAGAAGGTAAAAGGTGCACTTGCAAAATGAAAGAAAAGAAAGGAAGGAGAATTGGTGATGATGCAAGATTTATACATTGAACATGCAACAACATAATATGTATGAGATCACACCATGCACGTGATGAGGATGGAATGCAAAATGAAAAGAGGCACAAATGCAATATGGTAAGGTGAGCATGACAATGAAAAGAATAAACCACATAACCAAACAAGATGAGGCCAAACATGATAAAAACCCACAAGAATTGGATGTAGGTCAAGTTGATATATTACCAAATCGGGACATGTTACATCTGGGGTGTTACAGTGCACCTAGCTTTTCACACTGTACGAGTACAAGATGGATAACAATATAGGGGGCAACAGTGCCCGCCCGCCTCAGAGTTAGGGCCGGAGGCATGGATGGTGAGAGGAGGGGAGGGACTATGTGTGTCGTAGGCAGGCCTAGCTAGCTAGAGGGGTATATCGATTGGTGTGTGTTGGAAAGATGGATACGCAGGGAGATCGTGGGAGACTGACCTAAATAACAATAATGTGTGTGCGCAATGTATAGGATGCAGAGTGGTGGGGAGTGTGTGTGCATATATGCATGTGTCGGGGGTTGGGTACGACATATGCCAAAGGATGGCTTATCATGGTGGGAGCAAGTAGAATGTCGCCGGTGCCCGGAAGCGGGATGAGGTGAAGACATGCACGCCGGCGGATCTTACCCAGCTTCAGGGCTCTCCGAGGAGATAACACCCCTACTGCTGCTCTGCGGGGTCTCCGCATGGTCACTATGGCAAAGTGAATACAAGGTTGCTCCTAGAGCTGTTTCTGGAGGTAGGAGAGGGCAAGGCTAGCTCCCTCCTTCCTATATGATCGGGTCTAACACTAGAGAGGCTATCCCCCTTGCCTGGGTGCCCTGGGGGGCTTATATAGGCCTGCCCCCTAGGGATACAATGGTAATCTGGCTGGGCGCGGGTCCCAGCCGTCTGTCTCTCAGGCCGCCGTCTTCTCTGCCGACTACCGGGGCCCGCTGACTGGAGGGCCCCGCGGACAGGCCTAGTACTGTAGCGGTGCTCCTGATGACGCTGGCTTGGTGATGAGGTCATGGCAACAGTGCCGCCGTCTGGCGGGCGATCACTGTCGCCATTCCCCGTCTTGTCTGATTAATGGCGTGCGGGGCCCGTGCGAGGGGCCGGTCTACTCCAGGGGGCCGACTCCCACGGGTCTGGCTTCAGGGCGCTCTTGCTGTCTTCTGTTCCCCCGCTGACAGGCGGTCCCGCCGTCCTCGGGCCGTATAGGTAGGCGTCGTGGGCACAAGGCGCCGCCCACTAAGGCTGAGGTCAGGGTCGGCATGGCAACAGTGCCGCGCCGTGATGGAGATCTCCAGCGATACGGTGCACTGTAGTCATGCCAGCCCATCGTAGGCGGGGTAGAGACGGCCATGCAATGACCGTCCCCCGCCCCGCCATCGTTGCGAAGGCAGGAGAGGGTTGGAGTCGCGGGCCGACTCCCATAGTCGTCTTATCTTGAAGTCGCCAGCCAAGAGTCGGCTTGTCTTGAAGTCGCCAGCCAAGAGTCAGCTTAACTCGAAGCCGTCTCTGGGACTCGGCTGTGAGGGACAGTCACCGCCGCCTCCCAGGAGGCGGCTCTTCATTGTGGGGTCTTGAGGGGCGCAGTCGGCCCTGATGTTTCGAAAGGCTCTGGGGCTCGGGTTAGCCTACCCGTGGCCCATTACTCCGACAGTAGTCCTCGAAGCTGGTGAGGCGCCACGGGAGACGCGCCGGGGAGCCTCAACAGTTTCATCTCTCCGGGGGTGGAATCTCGGCCTCGCTCGCCGTCTTCCTCTAGGCCGACTAGCTGGAGTCGGACTCGTAGAAGGCCGTCTTGCCTCTTAGAGGGTTTGAACGTCGCGGCGGGGTCCAGGTGGCGTGCCTGATAAGCTTCCGGGCGGCCGCCCGTTGCGGGTCCGTCGCGTGGCGCCACATGGCGGGGTCAGTCTGCGCACCCACGCGCGTGACGGGACATGACCTCAGGTGGGGCTCGCCACTATCGTGCCTCGGCACGCAAGTGGATTTGCTGCGGTCCTGCGGACGGTTGGGTTTTGCACGCCGTAACTTCACGCAGTTACTGCGTGTGGTAAATCGTGGGGGCGTGGTGGCCGGGGCGCAGTTAATCCCACGCCCGCCCCATCGGCTTCTCAGCCCTATGAGCCTACAAGTAGGCGGGAGGAAGGGAGCGGCAAAGCACGCGCGCCCATCTCTCCTGCTCCCCTGCTTCCTTCTTGCCTCTTCTTCCTCTCGTCACCGCCGCACTGAGGTACGCCACGCTTGCGACGATGAGCTCTTCCTCCGCCGCCGCACCTGCTGCCGTGCGCTCCGGCGTGTGGGATGGCTCAGAGGTGGACGACGACATCATCGAGTTCCTCCACAAGACGTGTCGCCTCCCCCACGCGGACCAAGTGCGAGCCCGCACCGCGTCGGAGAGGGAAATCTTGCCGGCGCCGGAGGAGGGCGAGCGGGTCGTATTCCGCTTGCACCTCATGTGCGGCCTGGGGCTGCTGGCGAGCGGCTTCTTCCGCTCCTTCTTGGAGTTCCACGGGCTCCAGCCGGACCACCTCACCCCGAACACGGTGGTGCCGATGGCTGCCTTCGCCACCTTGTGGGAAGGCTTCCTCGGCGTTCTCCCCACAATCGAACTGTGGGGAGAGTTCTTTCAGTCGAAGCTCGGCACGCACGTCGCCGGTGTGCCGGCCCAGTGCGGCGCTTTCATCGCGATGCGGAGGTCGGTGGCCGACAATCCGTTCCCCGCCATCCCGTTGATCAAGTCGGTGAAGATGTGGCAGCGTTCTTACTTCTATATGAAGAACGTCGCCGCAGATGGCGACTGGGTCAACCTGCCACCTTTCGAAGCCGGCACACCGGCTGGGAGGCTCCCCAACTGGTCCCACCGGGTCAAAACGCTGACTCCCGCTGGTGCTGCCACCGTCGCGCGACTCCGAGTTCTGACGCAGTCAGAGGGCTTGACCGGGTCCGACTTGCTGGCCGCCTTCGTGGCGCGCCAAGTCCTCCCGCTTCAAGGCCGACCTCATCTGATTTGTAAGATGAGCGGCCACCGGGATCCAAGTCGGCTCTGCTCCAAGGACATGCCCCACGCGGAGGTCGCGGACATGGTGAACTATATCTCAAACTGCAATCTCGCGGCGACTTGGCAGTTCGGCAAGGAGCCATACTCACGCGCCAACCCCCCGCCTGTCGTAAGTCGTCCTTCTTCTTCTTTTGTCTTCTTTGCAGCCGAATCCGACTTCTAATCTTTTTGGTTTTTCGTGAGTCAGAACCCCCTCATCCAGCCTTCAGTCGGCACCGCGGGCTCGGCCCGATAGTTCGTCCCCGATCGAGCGGAGAGCGACATGAACGACTTGGACTTGGGGGCGGAGGCGATGGAGGCCGACGCCGAAGGAGGAGGAGGAGGAGGCTTCAGGCTGTTGGCCACCTTTGCCGACTGGCCTGATGACGATGTCGAGGGGGAAGCCGCCCCACGCCACCAATCAAGGGCCGGCAAGCCGAGTTCGTGTTCCGCCGCCGGCTTGGGTGGTCAAGGCGGCGCGAAGAGGCGCCGGGCCGGGCCGAGCTTTCTTGGCGGCCGGCCGAAGAAGCTCAAGGGGGGCCGCCGCGACCCAGAGGGAGGAGGCGATCGCGAAGGCCAACCGCTTCCGCAAGGAAGTGAAAAAGTTGCCACTGGTCTCCGCGTAAGTGCCTCCGCTCTTGACTTGTTTCGCTCTTGGTGGATTTTTGTCCAAATCTTTTACATGCTTTCTCCGCCTCAGGGCTCCCCTCACCTTCGAGAGGGTCGCTGCCGCCTCCGTCATGGGATCGGCAGAGACCTCCGCCAGTACTCGGCGGGTAGATCCCGCCACCGACCTCCGGGAGGCGACGGAGCGGAATGCGCAGGAGAAGCGCGATGAGGACGAAGCCGCCCGCCTGGAGAAGGCGGTGGCCGAGAAGGCGGCTGCCTCCGCCCAAAGGAAGCTGGACGAGGCCGAAGCCGCCGTGGTGGCAAGGCGGTGAGCTGAGGAGGTGGCGCTCCTCCAGTCGGCATTGCTCGTCACCCCACTGAATTCCGCGCAACCGCCCCCGGAGTTCACGGGGCAGACTGGGGAAGCGGGCGGTGAGAACCCCGTCATGGAGAGGGAGAGCGGCGATGGCTCTATGTCGGACACAATCGTGCCGCCACCGCCGCCTCCGCCGCCGTCTGGGGGTGCGCAAGATAAACTGCCGGCAGGCCCGCCGGTGCCGCCGACTGAGGACAAGTCCCTGGCGAGGCTGCTCCTTCAAGTCGCCTCGCCAGTGCACTGCCGTCTCGAGAAGGCGACTTCGGCTCCACGCCCGCTGGAGACCGGCGCCGCCAGCTCGGCCATCCCAGACGCCGAGGCGACGAGCGCCGTGCCCATTGGGTGGGTGCAAGGAGGCGGCACAGGCCCGCTGAACCAGGCGCTTCTAGACGTCCAGGCAAAGCTGCGAGCCTAAGGCGACGCTATCTAGAGCTGCACCAAGGCGCATCTGGCGTCGCGCGTAGCCGTCCGGGTATGCTTCATTTTTGACTTTGCTTTTCTTTGTTCTTCTCTGTGGGGGCGCGCCAGCGCACCCACTGGGTGTAGTCCCCGAGTTTTGGGCCGGCTGCTGAGCAGGTGGCCCGGAACTCCTTCTGGAGAGTTCCGATACTTATCTTCATCTGAAAATTCTTATTGCAGGAGTACCACAACCTCCGCGTCACTGCCTTCAACCGCAATGTTGAGGAGCTGAGCAAGCAGACTGCCGATTTGTCAGAGAGTCGGAGTGAGTCTTCCTTCTTCGCAGGGGCGCGCTGGCGCACCCGCGGGCTGTAGTCCCCGAGATTCGGGCCGACTGCTGCGCAGTCAGGCCGGATCTTCTCAGCGACTTTCTTGTTGATGGCTTAATGTCTTTCTTTTTTATTCTTCAGAGGCCAACGCCACTCTTCAGCAGCAGCTGGGCGAGGCCAACACCGCCTTGAGCACCAAGGGGGAGGAGTGCAACAAGCTCACCGCGGAGCGTGATCTTCTGGCTGCGTAGCTGGCGAAGCAAAAGGAGCTGCTCAAGAAGGCGCTGGAGGAGGCAGAGAAGAAAGAGGCTGCGCTCCTGGCCGAGTTCGAGAGCGAGCGCTCCTCCTGGACCAACAAGGAGGTGCAACTGACTTTCGGTTTCCATGAGATTGAGGACATCATCGACGGTCAGTTTCTTTACTTTCTTTGAGCCGCCGACTGCGGGTTGGGCGACTCCTAATTCTGACTTGCTTCTTTTTTGTCTTGGCAGACTTCTTCCCTGGCCATGCGCAGGAGGCCACTCAGGCCATCGCGGCAGATCGCGAGGCACGGAGGGCAGATGGTGCGGAGATTGCCGCCAACGCCCACAGACCCTTGACGAGCAGCTTCTGAGCATCGAGGCTCGTCTGCGGTCGGCCCATCGGATGTTGCGCCGGCTTCAGTGCACCGGCGCCCAGGCCATTTCCGCCCTATGGCCGGACATGCCGGTTCTGCGCACTGCTAGTCGTACTGCCGACTGGCTGGAGGTCGCAGTCGGTCGTCTTGAGGCTTGGAAGGGTTCCTCAGCCCAGGCTGGAGCGTGCCGGGCCTTGGAATTTGTCAAGGCGTGGTATCCAGGGCTGGACCTGGACTGTCTGGCCGCGTTCCAGTCAGAGGCCCAGGCGGAGCTGGTAGCTGTGGAAGATGCCCTCGTCGCCCGTGCCATGGCGATCGCCGACTATGCCGACACCAGCATCTTCGTCCCTGATCGGGCCGAAGACATCAGGGAGGCGCCGCCGGAGTGGTTCGGGATGAACCCGGATTACGACGAGGACTCGGCGGAGGTGATTGCTTCCAGCGCCGAGGAGGAAGGTGAGGCGAAGGACGAAGGTGAGACGGAAGCGCCAGAAGACGGAACGGGCGACCAGCCTCAGCTCGACCGCGCCTCCAGCAATGAGCCGCGTCCGGAGAAGGCGGCTGCCGCCAGAGACGATCAAGCCGAGACTGCCCAGCCGGCCGCCCCGGCGCCTGACACCGCTGTCTCCTCCGACCCTCCGAACCCGGATGCCGCCTCCTAGGCTGCTGTCTTTGCCTTCATTTTATCTGCCTTAGTAGCCTTTGAAGAACTTTGTTAATTCGAACAATTCCACCCGCGGGGTGTATTTTGAACTTCTACTTGAAGATTCGGCCAAGGGCCTATGTTATGTAAATATTTATCCGAGTTCTATCTTTCCTTGCTTATTGATCTTTTGGCTTTTTCCTCTGCCGCCTTCCCTTAGTCGCCGCCTTGCCAGCCAGACAACCGCTCTGTGGACTGCCACTAGATTGAACGCCTGGCTACTTTGGGAAGGCAAGTACTTGGCCATTTTAGAGTCTTTTTAACAAGTCGAATAGAAAGCGGTAAGCCGACTACTTACGAGTCGGCTTTTCGTAAGAGAGGCTAGAAGAAAGCGGCAAGCCGACTACTCATGAGTCGGCTTTTGCTTGAAAGAGGCTGGAAGCCTTCTTAAGCTATGTTCGTGCTTTGGGTCCTTAGCCATTTTTCGTGTGGGCGCCCGTTCTTCCTTACTCCTGCCTACCAAACAGTCGCTCTGCGAGCACCGGCTTCTGACAGGAGACGGCTTAGGCGCCACACACTACTTGTCTGACTGCGGGAAGCACCACATAGCGCGAGGCGGCGAGTCCCCGGGCCGACCAGTCGAGCCCGGTGCCAAGCGGCATTAACAAAGAGTAATATACTCGAAGGCATAATTCTTATCATACAGATATCAAAAAAGGGCAGTCCCCGAGCTCGTCTCGGGTGGCCCGAAGTCTTGGTACTTTAATACAAAGGGTAGCGTGATACATACTGCATCAACTGTAAAATCTTCGGAGAAGATTTGCATTCCATGGGCGCTCCGTCTCTTTGCCGGAGTCGTCCCTCTTGTGTGCTCGGGGCTTCTAAGCGTCGATCAGGTAGTAGGAGTCATTTCATAGCACCTTGCTGATAATGAAGGGGCATTCCCAAGGCGCCGACAGCTTGTGCTAGCCGGCTGTTCGCTGGATCAGCCGGAGCACAAGGTCGCCCTCTTGGAAAGATCTTGGCCTGACCTTCCTGTTGTAGTATCGGCGCAGGCTCTGCTGGTAGATGCTGGACTGGCTGAGTGCCAACAGCCGGCCCTCTTTCAGCAGATCGACACCGTCTTGACGTGCTTCTTCTGCTTCTTCCTCGGTATACATGGTGACTCGCGGAGAGTCAAACTCTATGTCCGTTGGGATGACGGGTTCAGCACCGTAGACGAGGAAGAAGGGTGTGAAGCCGGTTGACTTGTTTGGAGTCGTGCGCAAACTCTAGAGGACGGCTGGCAACTTGTCAAGCCAACAGCCGGCCGAACGCTCGAGTGGTTCGACCAGTCAAGGCTGGATGCCAGACAGGATGAGGCCATTTGCTCGCTCTACCTGGCCGTTTGACTGCGGATGGGCAACGGACACTAAGTCTAGTCGGATGCCCTGAGTCGTGCAGAAACGGGCCAAGGCACCTTTGGAAAAATTTATGCCATTGTCAGTGATGATGCTGTGCGGTATGCCGTACCGAGTCGTGATGTCGGCGATGAAAGTCACTGCAGTCGGACCATTCAACTACTTGATGGGCTTCACTTCTATCCACTTGGTGAACTTGTCCACCGCGACAAGTAAGTGAGTTAGGCCGCCTCGTGCTGTTTTGAATGGTCCCACCATGTCCAGGCCCCAAACCGCAAAGGGCCAGGCAATGGGGATAGTCTTGAGTGCGGAACCCGGCTGATGTGGCTTGGAGCGGAACATCTGGCACCCCTTGCACTTTTGGACTAATTCTTTGGCCTCTTCCAGGGCAGTTGTCCAGAAGAAACCGTGTCGGAAGGCTTTGGCGACGAGTGCTCTCGAAGCCGCATGGTGGCCGCACTCGCCTTCATGGATGTCTCTGAGAATTGCTTGGCCTTGCTCTGACTCGACGCAGCGCTGGTAGACGCCAGTGACACTGCGCCTAACCAGCTCTCTGTTGACTATGGTGTAGGCTGCCGCTCGGCGTTGTACTTGTCGAGCCAAGGTTTCATCAATCAATAGTTCTCTGTTCACCAGGAACTTGAGGATGGGCTGTGCCCATGAGGGTGCTGCTATTTCTTCGACTACCAGTACTGCAACTTGGACGAGGGCGGCTGGGCTGGGAGGCGGCGGGTTGGAGTCCGCAGCCGCTTGCTGGATTGATGAAGTCCCCGGCCCGACTGGAACAGTCCCCGGGCCGAGTTCTGGAGTCATCGATTTGGTCGCCATAGTCCCCGAGCCGGGTTCTGAAGTCCCCGGGCCGTCTTTGACTGGAGCTCTCTTGGAGTCGGATCCGACTTCTTCGGATGGAGCCGGCACAAAGATGGAGTCTGATTCTGGTGAAGGTTTGACAGATGGCTTGAGGAGGCGCCGAAGGGCGACGCCGGATGGTATTGCTTGGCGGGTGGAGCCGATTCGTGCCAAGGCGTCTGCTTGGTCGTTGTCATTTCTTGGCACGTGGAGGAACTGGCACCCCTCGAAGTATCCGCTGAGCTGCTGTACAAGGAAGCGGTAGCTCGCCATGTTTGCGTCCTTGGCGTCCCAATCGCCAGATGACTGTTGGACCACCATGTCAGAGTTGCCATAACACAGGATCCGGCGAATGCCGAGTTCTTTGGCAAGCCGGAGCCCGTGAATGAGCGCCTCGTACTCGGCGACATTGTTGGAGGCGGCAAAATGGATCTGTAGCGCATATCTGAGCTTGTCGCCCTTGGGGGAAGTGAGGACGACGCCGGCTCCCAAGCCGGTGCGCATCTTGGAGCCGTCGAAATGCATCCGCCAATGGGTGGAGTCGGGTGCTGGTGACAGGTACTGGGTCTCGGCCCAGTCGACGAGGAAGTCGGCCAGTGCTTGCGACTTGATGGCGGTGCGGGGCTGGTAGTAGATGGTGTAGGGAGCCAGATCGATGGTCCATTTGGCCACTCAGCCAGAAGCATCTCGGCTTCCGATGATCTCGACAAGTGGGGTTGTTCAGACCACAGTGATTGGATGCTCCTGGAAGTAAGGCTTCAATTTCTTGGCGGCAAAGTGCACGCCGTAGCACATCTTCTGGTAGTTGGGGTAGTTCTACTTGGAGGCCGACAGTACTTCGCTCAGGTAATATACCGGTCTCTGGACAGGTAGCACGTTGCCTTCCTCCTTGCGCTCAACTACAATGACTGTGCTAACTACCCGGTTGGTGGCGGCAATGTATAGGAGCATGGGCTCTTTGGGAGTCGGGGCCGCCAGCACAGGGGGCGTAGTCAACATTTTCTTCAGTTGGAGAAAAGCTTCGCCCGCCTTGGGAGTTCACTCAAAAAATGTCGTCTTCTTCATGAGCTGATATAAGGGGAGAGCCTTCTCGCCCAGCCGACTGATGAATCGGATGATGGACGCCAAATAGCCGGTGAACTTTTGCACATCTAGCAGTCGTCTGGGTGCCTCCATCCTCTCGATGGCCTTGATCTTCACAGGGTTGCACTCTATGCCGCGTTCAGAGACTAGGAAACCAAGGAGTTGGCCGGCTGGTACTCCGAAGACACATTTCTCGGGGTTGAGCTCGGTCTGGAATCGGTGCAGATTCTCAAAGGTTTCCTTGAGGTCTTCCAACAGTGTTCCACGTTTTTCCGTCTTGACCACCATGTCATCCACGTAGACGTGGGCATTTCTGCCAAGTTGCTTGAGGAGGCACTTCTGCATGCAATGCTAAAAGGTGGCGCCAACATTCCTCAAGTCGAACGTCATGGTCAGGTAGCAGAAGGCACCAAACGGCGTGATGAAGGCGGTCTCCAGTCTGTCAGCCGGGTTTAGCTTGATCTGGTGATATCCAGAATATGCATCTAAGAAACTCAACAGCTCGCATCCGACTGTGGAGTCTATCACCTGATCAATTCTCGGCAGAGCGAATGGATCCTTGGGGCAGGCTTTGTTGAGGCTTCTGTAGTCAATACACATCTGCCACTGCTTGTTCTTCTTCAGCACCAGGACAGGGTTTGCTAACCATTCTGGGAAAAATACTTCCATAATGAAGCCGGCTGCCTGGAGCCGGGCTATCTATTCTACAACAACTCTTCTCTTCTCTTCTGACAGGCGGTGCAAGGGCTACCTGACGGGCTTCACATCAGACCGGACATGTAACTTGTGCTCGGCGAATTCCGTCGGTACACCTGGCATGTCTTTAGGGGACCATGCAAAGATGTCTCTATTCTCACGGAGGAAATCGACGAGCTCGCCTTCCTATTTGCTGTCAAGGTTTGTACCCATGATAGCGTACCTCTCTAGGTGCTCCGGGTCCAAAGGTATCTTCTTCGTTTCTCTGGCCGGCTTTAATGATCCTTCTGCTTCCGACTCCTTGGGGTCGGGCGACATCTCGGGCTGCTTGCCGGCCATCGCCACAACCCCATCAAGAAGCCGCTTCTCAGCCGCGATCACCAAGGACTCCATAGCCGACTGCTTTCGGCCGCACAAGCAGATGACTTTCTGTAGTCGCCGGCCACGGTTAGAATTCCCTTGGAACTCGGCATCTTCATCTTGAGGTAGGCGTAGTGGGGGACTGCCATGAACTTGGCCAAAGCAGGTCAGCCAAGCAACGCATGGTACGGGCTTCCGAGGTCCACCACGTCAAACCAAACTGGCTCTCGGCGGAAATGATCTTTGTCCCCAAAGAGGACGTCTATCAGGATTTTGCCGATTGGAGAGCAGGAAAGGCTAGGAACAATGCCGTGGAACACAGTCTGGCTGCTCTGAAGCTTTCTTCGCTTGATTCCTAACTTCTCCATCGTATCCTTGTACATGATGTTGATACTGCTGCCTTTGTCTATCAGCACTCGCGAGAAAAGAGCGGCCCGCCTATCTGTGGCGAGTGTGGCGCCTAAGACCAGGTTGTAGGAGCCCAGATTCGGCATCACCTCTGGGTGATCAGCTCTGCTCCAACTGATAGGCCTTTCGGACCAGTGCATGAACTCTGGAGTGCTTGACGCGACTGCGTTCACCTCTTGCTGCTGTTGGCGCCTGCTGCATCGATCGTCAGCCACACTGTTGAACACCACATAGGCTCCGTGCTCATCTGGGAACTCGTCTTGTATGGCGCCGACTGGCCCGATAGCCGGCTGCTGGGGTGGCGGTGGAGGAGGCGGCCCAGCAGGCGGGGGAGGGAGTAGGCCGTCTCCCTTGGTGATTCAGGTCAGCCAGTGGCATTTCCGGGTGGTGTGGTTTGACGGCTTCGCGCCGCTGTGGAACTTGCAGGGGCCATCTAGAGTCTGCTCGTAGGAGAAGGCCGGCAACCAGTTGGACTTGCCGCCTTTCTGTCGCTCGGTCGGAGGCTGCCCCTCCGGCTGTTGGTCTTCGACTGTCGCCACTTGCCGGCTGTTGGAAGCCGGCTGTGGGGCCTTGCGCTTGTGGTCGCTTTGCTACTGCTGCTGACTGGTGTCCCCAGCCGGAGTTCTTGGAGCCTGAGGGGCGACTTTGCCAGTCGCACTAACTTGAATCTCTGCCTTCATGGAGGAGTCGGCCGTGGCATACTTGTCTGCTGTGATCAGTAGCTCATTGAGGGTCTCCGGCTTGTTGCAGAGGAGCTTGTGCTTGAGGAGGGTGCCTTCTCTGCACCCGGCAGTAAAGTACTCGATAGCCTGCACCTCGTGCACGCCCTCGCAGGAGTTCCGAAGCTCGGCCCAGCGCGTGAGGTAGTCGCGAGTGGACTCGTCGGGGCCTTGCACGCACAAGGAGAGTTGGCGAGGCTTGGGAGGTCGCTTGTACATGCTCGTGAAGTTGCGGACGAAGGCCTTGGTGAAGTCGACCCAGTTGTTGATGCTACGGGGCTTCAGACTATTCAACCATGTCCGGGCCGTGCCCTGGAGCATGAGTGGAACATACTTCACAGCAGCACGCTTGTTGCCGTTCGCTATCTTGACGGCCGTAGAGTAGTCAACTAGCCAATCTTCCGGCTTCACGGAGTCGGTGTACTTGGGTGTATCTCGGGGAGCGTGAACCCTTTAGGGAAGCGCTCATCTCGGATGCGGGGCCTGAAACAGGGAGGACCCAACTCGTCGTCTTCTTTCAGCGCCAGGGATCAGTGGAGTCAGTCGATCCGGTGGCGGGCGTCATTTTCTCCGACTCCCTCTCGGCGGCCAAGGCAGTCGCCGAGAGTCGGATGTTCTACGGGTGGCAGGGAGACTCGCCTTTCTCTGCGAGGAGGGGGAGGCAGATAGTCGTCCCGCCGTTCCACCGCTTTGGGGCGGCCATCTTGGTCGCGCTCGATGGTGATGCGAGTCCGACTGTGGCTGACAGCCGGATCCTTGTCTTTTCTTCCGTGGACACCGCCTGTTGGTGTCCGAGACGTCGCGCCTTGATCTCAGCGGGGAGGCAAGTCATCGTTTTGTTGCTGCGGCACCTCCGTGCGGCAGCCGACTTCGTTCTGCGTGGCAGCCGCGTCAAGGAGCTGCTGAACTCGCTCCGTCATCAGGCGGCGCTCTTCACCTTCGAAGTTGTCCAGCTCATCCGCCGCCGCCTGGGCAGCGCGGATGTTCTCCGCAGGCGTGGCGTACACAGGGTGACTGGCCCCGAACAGGCTGGCGATTGCCGCGCCATGCTGCCGGACCGCGCCTAGGCGGCTAGGCCCAGTCGGAGCCGACGGGCCGCCCACAGCGCGATCCATCTCACGCTGGTAGGCTTCTGACAAGTGTCTCATGCTTGCCAGCTTCTTCGCTCCCTCGACGAGCTGGAGGCGGCGTGCCTCCAGCGTCTCGGCATCCGCATCTCCCGGAATGGGCGCTATCAGTGTCAAAACCGGTGGATCTCGGGTAGGGGGTCCCGAACTGTGCGTCTAGGCGGATGGTAACAGGAGACAAGGGACACGATGTTTTTACCCAGGTTCGGGCCCTCTCGATGGAGGTAAAACCCTACTCCTGCTTGATTAATATTGATGATATGGGTGGTACAAGAGTATATCTACCACGAGATCGGAGTGGCTAAACCCTAGAATCTAGCCTATGGTATGATTGTTTTTCGTCCTACGGACTAAAACTCTCCAGTTTATATAGACACCGGAGAGGGCTAGGGTTACACAGAGTCGGTTACAATGGGAGGAGATCTTCATATCATATCGCCAAGCTTGCCTTCCATGCCAAGGAAAGTCCCATCCGGACACGGGATGGAGTCTTCAATCTTGTATCTTCATAGTCCGGGAGTCTGGCCAAAGGTCTTAGTCCGGCCATTGGGACACCCCCTAATCCAGGACTCCCTTAGTAGCCCCTGAACCAGGCTTCAATGACGACGAGTCCAGCACGCAAGTTATCTTCGGCATTGCAAGGCGGGTTCCTCATCCGAATATTTCATAGAAGATGTTGAACACCAGGGTAGAGTCCGGCTCTGCAAAACATGTTCCACATTCCTTCGTAGAGAGAATAATATTTGTATCAATCGGATCTGCTGACGTATTCCATGGCGTGACATCATGCCACAACCAGGCTCTTTATTCATTTTATTGTTCCACCTCAGCGCGTTTAGCGAGGCAGTTTCCTTGGCACGTCTTGTCAAAGCAGAGATCGTGTCCCCTTATTCCGGGATTCTCATCAACACGGGTGTGGGTAACCCAACCATGAATCAGGTATGACTACCTAATTGAAAGCGAGTCTCAAACGGTTACGGGGAGGGCTCCTGGTATTCACCTCCTTTATAAAGGAACCAAGGCTCGGCCACCTTGTTCTTAAACCAATCAAATCCGCCCCTTGCTTCGAGTTGCAACACCCAAAGCTCTAGTTTTAGGCGCTGCGAACCTTCGAAGATGTCCGGCTCCGACCCTCAAGGCCGGTGGATGCCTTCCTCCATTATGGAAGAAGATGTGCGAAAGTTAAGAGATGTCGGGTATCTAACCGGCGAAATCTCGCATAGACTGCCTACTCAAGGGCAAGCTGTTCCCGCCCCCCAGCCGAGTGAAAGCGTGGTGTTCGCATCTTATTTCCTTCGGGGACTAGGCTTCCCGATCGATATCTTTGTGAGGGGGCTTATGTTTTACTACAGGATGGAGTTCCACGACCTAGCTCCGGAGTCCATCCTCCAGATCTCATCATTCATTGTCATGTCCGAGGCTTTCCTCCATATCACCCCCCACTTCGGATTGTGGCTAAAAACCTTCAAAGTGGAACCGAAAGTGATCGAGGGGCAGCACGCTGAGTGCGGAGGGGCTATAATAAGCAAGATGGACGACGCTCCATGGCCCGATGGCTCTTTTCAAGAGGAGCTCGGCTTATGGCAACGGGACTGGTTTTACATCACTGCCCCTAGGGGCACACATGGGTGGCACCGCCTACTTTTCGCTCGGGTCCCCCACCACGGCTGGCATCATGGGTTAATGAAGGACTTATCTAGGGGCCGCCAAAAGACATTCCCTTGCTGCAGGGCCGTATTCGAGATCTCCTAGAAAGAGATAACAATCTGACCATGGTGGTGCAAGTCATGGTGATTCGCCGCAGACTTCCCTGCAAATGTCGACCTCTCCACCGGTGGGAGTTCAATCCTGAGGGACCACGGGTCCTACAACACTTGGAATGACACCCATGGAGATGTACAAATTGTTCTTCAGATCACAAGCAAGGTGTCCGGATTTGTCCGAGGACACTGGTCTGAGCTGCAACCGCCCGGATGCTAAAGTAAGTAGCCCCGTATTTGCACACACACTCCATATTTTTATCAAATCTACCCTTTAGCAGAGTTGCCCTTTGAATAGGAGTGGATAGCAAAGGCAAAGCTTATCAGGTGTCCAGCCCCCCTGCCCGAGACCGTGTCGAATCCCATGCTGACCAGGATGCTGGAGGTCGCGCCATTGGCGGAAGGCGGAGGGGGGAACCAAGGAGCTACCGCCTCCACGAAGGAGGCCATTAGGAAGGGAAGAATCGAACATTCTCCCGACCAGGGAAAGAAAAGGACTGCCTCTGAAGACCCGGAGGTGATAACCTCAAAACGGGGAAAGAAATCTTCGTCAGAGGGTTCGGCACCGGAGAACGCTTCAGCCGAATCACCCCCTAAAGGGGACCCGCACTCCCCCGAGGCGTAAGTGAAGGGAGGGGTCACATAATGAATCACATTCATGTTTTATTCCTGAGGAAAATAACCGAAACATTATCTTGCAGTTCGGATCTTAACCCTTTTCAGCAGAGCTCATCTTCAGGGGATCTTCATCCAGAGATGATAGAGAGCGAAACGCCTCCCCTTGTTCCACCGTCTTATGAGGCTGGCGACCCCGAGGTATCGTCCCGGAGGGCTCTTTCAAGTCCGGACCCTGGGAAAGGTCATCAGACTAGTCCGACACCCTCTTGCGCGCCGGCGGAGGGGCTGAAGGATCTGTTTAGTGGTGCGTCCATCTCAGAAGAACACCGTATGTTGATGGATACGGTGATTGGAAGGATTTCATCCGCGGAAAGCAGATTGTACGAGGCTGCCAGGAGTTTACTAGCAGGCTTTGAGGTATGTAAAAAGGTGTATCTTTTGGCAGAGCCGCATATTAAATGTGCCCTGTATGAGTAGTAGCCCCTGAGATTCTGCGTGTCGTCACGAGTGACGGTGCACAGAGGATCATAACCCTAGGTATAATGTGCCGCCTATTCCATGAAGGTGGCGAGGTGTTCGGTGGCTAGCCGGACTGATGAATCTGCCGAATTGAAGCGGCAACCTGACGTAGCAGATGCCGACATCGCCCTTGTACATAAGCGGCTAGACGAGGCTCAAGGTAAGTTCAAAAGACACCCAGCAATAGGGGCTTGATGCTCAGGCCTTATATATGTTTTATGTAGATGATGCTGCTACTGTGGAGAACTTTGGACGGAAGTTGCCCGAGCAAAGGAGCAAACAAGGAAGAGTGATGCGGCTGCCGTTAAAGTGGCTGAAGAGCTAAAAGCCGAACAGGCTGCTCACTTCCAGAGCTAGAAGGAAATGGCCGAGATGGCCATAAAATTGAGGGATGCTACCGACCGCTGTACATTACTTGAACAAGAAGATAGGGCGGCTCAGAAGGATCTTGAAGAGATCACTGCCGAAGCCAAGGATACTCGCTCTGCCATGAGAGCAATGAAGGAGGAGCTGCGTCAGGCCACAGATATCACGGCTGGAAAGCCTTATATGCTGCGGATGAAGTTCGGAGACCCCAAGTATGCTCCATTAGACCGGCATTGGAGTTCGAACAAGGCTTATCTGGATTTGGCCGCAAGTGCGGCAGACGCGACCGAACACTTCCGCAGCCGAGGTGACCATGAATTGGAAGAGCTTTTTTGGTCGCAGTACCACAATCCAGAGCACCCACTGTCAGTCTCCGACCGTTTAGCCGCCTGGGCGGAGCTGTACAGATTATGTGGACTCGCCATGAAATATGTTGCGAGTCGTCTATGGCCGGAGAAGCCGGAGCCGAAGAGTTATTTTGGCTTGGTGCAGCAATTTCTTGGCTCGGTGCCGCATGCTGATGCAATGAAGAGGTCGGCGTGCATAGAGGGCGCACAGATGGCTCTTGCCCGTGTCAAGACATACTGGGCAGATATGAAGGCCAGTATTGTTGCGTCCCAAGATTCGGACAAAAGCCGAGTACCTGCCAAGCACAATTTTGAGGAAGTTCTTCCTGGCGCTCGTATAATAGTCACAGTGCTCGAAGGATGTTGTGTTCGAATAGCTTATACTATTTGTAAGACGAATTGCATTTTTATGAAAGAAGCTTTTTTTATACTTGTGCTTGCAAGAATCATGATGCCTCCTATGCGGCCGTTTAATGTATATATTTGTATATAACCTGAAAGATGGCAGTCGTTGGCTTCAGACCCCACGCATAGAATGCGGGGGTGTTCGCAAAAAGGCGCCTGTTCACACTTAATCCAATGTCTTGGTCCTATAAAGGAGGTGGTGGTGCGGCGAACTAGGCAACCGGACTATAATGCTTTATCACTTTCAATTAGCCATAGGAGTTTGACACTGGGACTACTGAATAGCCCCTAGGGGCACCGCGCTCGCCCGAATTCGGGGCGCGAGTGTGCCTGACCGGGAAGCGGCCCTTCGTTAACGCGGGGGAATCCTAAAGATTCCGAAAGTCATCGAGTGGTTGACCAGTCTCTCGTTATATCATGACAGTCAGTTTTTGGCTTTCTCTACTGAGGTGCTCACCCGGCCGAACCGGGGCACAATCGCAGTAGTTCTCCTGGTGCCGCGTTAGCCGATATAACGGTACGTAAGGCAGCAAAACACAGGAGCCAGGCAAACCCAACATTTGACCAAAGACATGATTCGGAGCTGATGCATATAGGGTCAAACTCGCGACGCCGAACACTCCCTAAGGTGTTCGGTCTTTATGAAGACGGGCCGAAATAGAGCCCTTGGTAAAAAAGCCCCTAGTGTCCAGGTATGTGCAAAAATTCTGGCATGGCCACATGCCAAGATGCCAGCCTCCTCCTCGGCTATAGAGAAAACCGGGGGATGTTATCAACAAGAGACAGTAAAAAGGTTTACGCAGGGTCTTAATCTGAAAAGTATCCTTGGAACGGGTCCCTACTGCACGTCTGCGCCTGTGTCTCCGTCGTGCCGTATCCTGGACAGGCGTAGCACAATGCTCGTCTGCGAAAGAGAGGAACTTAGTAAAAAATAAGCGTGCGAGAAATCTATATCAAAATAAACAAAATATAGCTGGACCAAGAGTTGGGCCGTATTGTCTCCGAGTGTGAGCACACGGAGCCCCTTGCACGAGGGTATGCGGTAATTCAAGCATATTGACGCCGGACTTGTCGAGGCGTGTCCGGGATAGTAGGGGTTGGATTTGTGGGCGGCTGTCTAGGCAACCGCACCCTTGCCCGTACTTTGGGGGTCAATTTATGTTCCCTTGTAATGAGATGATGCCCTTTGGACCGGGCATTTTGAGTGTAAGGGATGTGTAGTGCGGTATTGCGTTAAAGCGGGCGAAAGCTTCACGTCCTAGTAGCGCTTGATAGCGACTTACGAATGGGGCGATGTGGAATGTTAGCTTTTCGCTTCGGAAGTTGTCGGGTGATCCGAACGTGACTTCTAACGTAAGGGAACCCATACTTGGGGTATCCGAACCTGGCGTTACTCGTTGAAAGGAAGTGTTGCCGAGGTGGATTGCGACTGGGTTTACCCCGAGTTTGCGGACTGTGTCCTGATATAACAGGTTCAAGTCGCTGCCGCCTTCCATAAGGGCGTTTGCAAATTGGAGTCCGTTAATGATTGGATTTAAGACCAAGGCAGTCCAGCCTGCGTTTTGGTCTCCTCTAGAGTAATCCAGATGATCGAAGGTGATTGGTTGTAACAACCAGTGGGGTTGCTCCTCCGGGGCTGGCTATACGGCGCGTGTCATTCTATTCTTCCCATTCGTCACATGAACTAGATTTACTGTCTTGACTTCTTGTGGGAACTTCTTTTGTTCTCCAGTGATCTGCTCGTGGGGTGCATCGTCATCTTCGCTTGGTGTGTTGAGCCCCTTGTGTTCGGGGTTGAGCTTGCCGGACTGCTTAAAGACCCAACAATCTCTGTGGGTATGGTTTGCAGGTCTCCTCGGAGTGCTGTGGATTTGACATATTTTGTCCAAAATTTTGTTGAGGTTGGATAGCTCATCCCTATCGTCTTTGGGGGGCATCTTTTTCTGGTTTTGTAGAGAGCTTTTGAATCCGGCGTTTACTACCATGCTCATCAGGCTGTTGTCCTTTATCCGGCGCGATTCTTTGTTACACCGCGGCTTCCCGTTCCCATCTCTTAGTTCGGACGTATTTGGGTCGCTGGTGCTACTTCTTGCCAACCAGCTATCCTCTCCTGCACAGAAGCGGGTCATGAGGCTTGTTAACGCGGCCATTGTTCGTGGCTTTTCTTGGCCGAGGTGTCTGGTGAGCCATTCGTCTTGGATGCTATGTTTGAAAGCTGCTAGGGCCTCTATGTCCGGACAGTCGACTATCTGATTCTTTTTGATAAGGAATCTGTTCCAGAGCATCTGCGCTGACTCTCCGGGCTGCTGAGTTATATGACTCACATCATCTGCCCAGAAAGCATCCTCAAGCACTGCCCAACTTCCCATGGTGTTTTCGGGAAGGCTTTTAAGCCAATGCCGGGCTGGCCCTTTGAGCTTAAGGGGTAAGTATTTTATGGCGTGGAGTTCGTCTCCTCTGGCCATGTGTATGTGGAGGATGTAGTCCTCGATCCAGACTCCAGGGTCTGTTGTTCCGTTGTACGGTTCTATGTTCACTGGCTCGAATCCGGCTGGGAATTCATGATCTAGCACCTCATCAGTAAAACATAGTGGGTGTGCGGCGCCCCTGTATTTAGGCGTGCCGCGATTTTCGGGTATTTTTTGTGTTGCATCACTCATTGGAGCTTGCTTTCTTGGCCTATAGATGGATCTGGTAGGGCCAATTTTCTGATGCGAATTCTTGGATGGATCGCGCGCTATATTGAGTGCGGCGTCCTTTGACGCATGAGATTGATCGTAGGGTCGTCTATCCGACCTTGTGGCTTCCTTATTTTTGACTGTGGGGGCTTTATGGCCTCTTCGTCAAATTCTGGTAGTAGTTTCTGCTTCGGATAGCTCTTTGTGTGGCGACTACTGCCGTACTTGTGTGCGGTATTGAGTACTTTGCCCCATCTGATCCTGAGTGCATCCTCCACTGTCTTGAGCCTCTGCTTCTGCTTTTTCAGGCTACATGCAGTGGCGACGAGCCTTTGGTGGAGGTTCTGATGTTCCAGCAATTTGTCTGGTGTGAGGTCGTCCGGGCTATTATCCTTCCCGGGGATTGGTTGTTAGGATTGTCCGCCCTGCTTGGACGGATGCTCGACGGCATGTTCATCGTCTGTTGAGTCACCCTGCTCTATGCCTGGGTTTTTGTCGAGGTGGGGCTTGGCCTTGCGCTTACGCCGCCGCTTTGATTGTTTTTCGGGGGAGCGATCCTTGGCCGCATCCTTTTGGTCCTCGTTGTCGTTTCTGTTGTGTGTGTCCACCATGCATACATCGTATGATGAGGTGGTTTTCCGGAGCCCTATAGGTGCTGGTTCTTGATCGTCTCCTTTATCGGTGTTCATATCGTCGATATCTTCGGAGTCGAAATCGAGCATGTCGGTTATATCTCCGACAGTGGCTATCAAGTGGGTGGTGGGTGGGGTTCGAACTTCATCGTCTGCATCCCAACCACCCGACCGTAGTCCGGCCGGGGTTCTTTCGACAAAGAGAGGGACTTTAGCGAATTTAGGATATCGCCAAAGGGAGAGTGCTGAAAGATGTTCGCGGCGGTGAACTTCATGACCGGAGCCCGATCGGGTTCGATCGAAAGGGGTGCAGAATATTCAGAGTCCGAAACGGAATCTGGCACCTTGGAGTTACCGGCCTTGCAAAGGACTTGGCAGGTATTAGGCTCTATAGCCGCAGAGATTGCGGCTCCTAGGGCGGCGTCCAACCGTCCGTCCCTAGCTAGTGCAGTCGACTCCGAACTAATAGTCAGAGTGAACACCTGAGCGGCGCTATGCTCACTGTCCGGTGGCAGAGCTAGATCATGCCCATCGAGACAGTGCGGCGCGCCCGGTCGTGGCCCGAATCCGTCGAAGATCAAGTCCCCGCGGATGTCGGCCGTGTAGTTTAAGCTTTCAAACCTGACCTGATGGCCAGGGGCGTAGCATTCAATCTGCTCAAGATGGCCGAATGAGTCGGCCCACAGTGCGAAGCCGCCGAATACGAAGATCTATCCGGGGAGAAAGATCTCATCCCGGACCGCGTCGTGATTGACGAGCGAAGAAGCCATCGGGCCTAAAGGTGACGACACAAAGGAACTCTCAATGAAAGCACCAATGTCAGTGTCAAAACCGGCGGATCTCGGGTAGGGGGTCCCGAACTGTGCATCTAGGCGGATGGTAACAGGAGACAAGGGACATGATGTTTTACCCAGGTTCGGGCCCTCTCGATCGAGATAAAACCCTACTCCTGCTTGATTAATATTGATGATATGGGTAGTACAAGACTAGATCTACCATGAGATCAGAGTGGCAAAACCCTAGAATCTAGCCTATGGTATGAGTGTTTTTCGTCCTACGGACTAAAACTCTCCGGTTTATATAGACACCGGAGAGGGCTAGGGTTACACAGAGTCGGTTACAATGGGAGGTGATCTGCATATCGTATCGCCAAGCTTGCCTTCCACGCCAAGGAAAGTCCCATTCGGACACGGGACGGAGTCTTCAATCTTGTATCTTCATAGTCCGGGAGTCCGGCCAAAGGTCTTAGTCCGGCCATCCGGACACCCCCTAATCCTGGACTCCCTCAGGCGCGGTCAGGTCTTGCAGAGTCGCGTCGAGCGGGTCATGAGCTCCCTCGCCGGAATGCTCACCGTGATCGAGGACAAGGACCTCCGTGACGGTGCTTCCGCCGCTCTCCGCGCAAGGGAGTGGCTCGTCGTAGACCATTACGTTGGTGGGGAACGCGTCGAGCGACGCGGTGCCGGAGTCGACCAGCATCGGGTCGGTGGATCCTATGGACTCCAGGTCCACGGCAGGCTCGCTGGCGACGTGGAGTTGGTCGAGGAGACCTGCGAGGAGGCTCTCGGGGATGCTCGTGCGTGCGTCGGATGCAGGCTCATCGGAGAGGCGAACCTCGCCGATAAGCTCGGTGAGGCACCAGGCCGCGCATGTGATCTCAGCGCCGTGCAACGCGTCAGCGCATACTCCATCTGGCGTGCCGGGCTGGCTGTGCTCGCCAGGGAGGAAAAGGGTTCCCGTCCACAGCAGGTCTCGAGACGATGGTGCACCTCGCCCCATGGTGGGCCCCAAATGTCGGGGGTTGGGTACGACATATGCCAAAGGATGGCTTATCATGGTGGGAGCGAGTAGAATGTCGCCGGTGCCCGGAAGTGGGATGAGGCGAAGACATGCACGCCGGCGGATCTTACCCAGCTTCAGGGCTCTCCGAGGAGATAACACCCCTACTGCTACTCTGCGGGGTCTTTGCTTGGTCACTATGGCAAAGTGAATACAAGGTTGCTCCTAGAGCTGTTTCTGGAGGTAGGAGAGTGCAAGGCTAGCTCCCTCCTTCCTATATGATCGGGTCTAACACTAGAGAGGCTATCCCCCTTTGCATGGGTGCCCCGGGGGGCTTATATAGGCCTGCCCCCCCAGGGATACAATGGTAATCCGGCTGGGTGTGGGTCCCAGCCGTCTGTCTCTCAGGCCGCCGTCTTCTCCGCCGACTACCGGGGCCCACTGACTGGAGGGCCCCGCGGACACGCCTGGTATTGTAGCGGTGCTCCTGATGACGCTGGCTTGGTCATGAGGTCATGGAAACAGTGCCGCCGTCTGGCGGGCGATCACTGTCTCCATTCCCCGTCTTGTCTGATTAATGGCGTGCGGGGCCCGTGGGAGGGGCGGTCGACTCAAGGGGGCCGACTCCCACAGGTTCGGCTTCAGGGTGCTCTTGTCGTCTTCTGTTCCCCCGTTGATAGGCGGTCCCGCCGTCCTCGGGCCGTACAGGTAGGCGTCGTGGGCACAGTGCGCCGCCCACTAAGGCTGAGGTCAGGGCCGGCATGGCAACAGTGTCGTGCCGCGATGGAGATCTCCAGCGATACGGTGCACTGTAGCCATGCCAGCCCCTCGTAGGCGGGGTAGAGACGGCCACGCAATGACCGTCCCCCGCCCCGCCATCGTGGCGAAGGCAGGAGAGGGTTGGAGTCGCGGGCCGACTCCCATAGTCGTCTTATCTTGAAGTCGCCAGCCAAGAGTCGGCTTGTCTTGAAGTCACCAGCCAAGAGTCGGCTTAACTCAAAGCCGTCTCTGGGACTCGGTTGTGAGGGACAGTCGCCGCCGCCTCCCAGGAGGCGGCTCTTCATTGTGGGGTCTTGAGGGGTGCAGTCGGCCCCGATGTTTCGAAAGGCTCTGGGCTTGGGTTAGCCTACCCGTGGCCCATTACTCCGACAGCATGCATGATAGGAAAGTTATTGGTATCCACAAAGGGATGAGGAGCGTGTGTGTGTGTGTGTGTGCGTGTAAAACACTCACAGCGACGATAATCAATATAAAAGTGGATTCAAATATTTGAATAAGAGCTCATGATGTTTGTAACTCATGCATGCATGAATATAATGCAGATATGCCTCGTGTGTTATTGAATCAAATGTGCTATATACTATATTCACATCGAACAAAGGACAAATAAATTTGAATTTGCAATACCAACGGCAGGCATCATCTGACCACATTACATCCGCGCATGGACATAATTATTCAAATTTGAGATAATGTGGATGTTGTGTGTGGGTGTGAGGGGATGCATTGTTGTGTCTGTTAATCACATTTTACATATGAAAACATGGTTTAGATTATACCGAACATCTCGCTACCTAGACTATGTAATGTGATACAAATTCAACATAAAATGTATACAAATATTTGAATTGGAGATCGTATGGTACATTTAGTTTGTATTAAATATGATTACCAATATATTCATGTTTTCTGTTATCAAGATCATATTTAAATGATGGTATAACTTGACAACAATCGTTATCAAATAGGGAAAATTGATTCAAATTTAGTCCATATGGTAGACAACAATATATATGTTCATAGGGTGTAGTAAAATATTCATATAAGATGGAAGTTCAAAATCTAGGACTACATCCATTATAAACCGCAAGATCATCTAACGATATATTCGAATTCAACATAACATGGATTCAAAAATTGAAATTTGAGATCCTGGCATTTGTAATCATATAAAAAGGGACATGACTCTTTCTTGTGGTGGGAATTGATTTCTCTTTTATAGTTGTTGAGGGTACTGCAAATTGATTTGGTATTGTACATGCCAATCTTGTTCTCCCCATTTTTTAGACATTTTTCTTCTAGCTTTTCCATGGCATTTATGGCAATATAGAGAAAGGGCACATGACTCTATTGTGTCTTGTATGAATTATCTTTTTTTACACGTCAAGTTTGTTCTGCCAAACATGGAATCCGCGCCTTGTTATCCCGAAATTTTCAAGCTAGAGTATCTCTTGTCTCCTCTACTGCAAAACTCCCGCCTCTTCAACCCACGCCGTGCCTTGTTATCCCAAAATGTTAATGTGCGCGAAAACACCCTCCTCATCTGAAATCGGTCCCGCAGCCCAGACACGTGAAATCACCCTTCTACCCCTCAGCTGGAAATGCCGCCTCGACATCGCGTGGTCAAAACCGGTGGGGATACATTCATAACTTACCCCACATTTAGGACAAGTGCGTCCCTAAGCCATGGCTCCCCATACCTTCCCCGTCGTTACCCCATTGGTACACCGAAGCCGCCAAAACCCATGAAACCCCATGCTCCTCCGTCGGCATCTCGTTTGCCGCCTAGCCAGAGCTTCTTCCCCGATGACGTCGTCCACAGCAATAGCTCGACGTCCATCATCCACTGCACCGGATAAGGATCCCTTGTCGATATCATTGCCCCACCGGAACCGCATCACCGTCACCAATTCCTATGATGAAGCCGAGGCCCACTCGGTGCCACCAAGGAGGTTCTGCACTCGCTGTTGTATTTTATATTTAATTCGATCTCACGATGTCAGTATAAAAAACCCCGGGTCTATTGCCCAGAGCATGCACATGCCAAAAGGAGTAAGGTTGAACATCGAAGATAAGGCCAAGCTAAAGAGATCAACTCTTTGAGAAATCAGAGGCCACATCTAGAAGATCAAGTCAAGTCAAAGGAGCAAGACACCACTAAAGGAAAGCCTCCCTTGCCGGGCAGGCGAACCTGATGCAGTCGAGGTGACTCCAAGAGTAAGCATCAAGACCGTCCTGGTAGGCCCGCTGTCGGTGTCAAAACCGGCGGATCTCGGGTAGGGGGTCCCGAACTGTGCATCTAGGCGGATGGTAACAGGAGACAAGGGACACGGTGTTTTTACCCAGGTTCGGGCCCTCTCGATGGAGGTAAAACCCTACTCCTGCTTGATTAATATTGATGATATGGGTAGTACAAGAGTTGATCTACCACGAGATAAGAGAGGCTAAACCCTAGAAGCTAGCCTATGGTATGATTGTTGTTCGTCCTACGGACTAAAACTCTCCGGTTTATATAGACACCGGAGAGGGCTAGGGTTACATAGAGTCGGTTACAATGGGAGGAGATCTTCATATCGAATCGCCAAGCTTGCCTTCCACGCCAAGGAAAGTCCTATCCGGACACGGGATGAAGTCTTTAATCTTGTATCTTCATAGTCCGGGAGTCCGGCCAAAGGTCATAGTCCGGCCATCCGGACACCCCCTAATCCAGGACTCACTCAGTAGCCCCTGAACCAGGCTTCAATGACGACGAGTCCGGCACGCAAATTGTCTTCAGCATTGCAAGGCGGGTTCCTCCTCCGAATACTTCATAGAAGGTGTTGAACACAAGGATAGTGTCCGGCTCTGCAAAATAAGTTCCACATACCACTGTAGAGAGAATAATATCTGCACAAATCTAATCTGCTGAAGTATTTCGCAGCATGACATCACGCCACGGCCAAGCCTTTATTCGAATCGTTTTTATGTCCAACCTCAGCGTGTTTAGCGAGGCAGTTTCTTTGGTACGTCTTGTCAAAGCAGAGTTCGTGTCCCCTTATTCCGGGATCCTTATCAATACGGACGTGGGTAATCCAACCGTGCCATTGATTACGGCGCTTGGGAGATAAGCGAGTTTTATCAGGCTGGTGGGGACACATAGTTTCATCCGTCCATATAAGGGGATAAGGATCCACCTTTTTACCTACACCTTCTTCCTCCTTTGCTTATCCATTTCCACGTACTCGAACTCCAGCGCCCATGTCCACACATCCCTCCTAAACCTTCTCCAGCCATGTCCGGAGCGGGAGGCAAGTGGATGGTCTCCTCCGTAACGGAGGAACAAGTCAAAAAGCTGTGGAAGGCCGGATACTTGTCCAGCGACATCGCGCATCGGCTCCCCGACAAGGGGCAGCTTCTCCCCACCCCCAGGCCCCATGAGAGGGTGGTGTTCCTCACCCACTTCCTCCGTGGACTAGGTTTTCCACTTCACCCATTTGTCCGGGGGCTCATGTTCTACTATGGCCTAGATTTCCATGATCTGGCCCCGAACTTCATCCTCAACATCTCGGCGTTCATCATCGTGTGCGAGGCCTTCCTCTGCATCCAGCCCCACTTCGGCTTATGGTTGAAGACTTTTAATGTCAAGCCGAAGGTAGTGGCCGGACGCCAAGCAGAGTGCGGAGGTGCCATGGTGGGCCGTATGGCCAACGTCCTATGGCTCGAGGGCTCCTTTGTGGAAACAATAAAGGGGTGGCAGTCGGGGTGGTTCTACATCACTGAGCCGCGTGACCCCAAATGGGCGGCGGCCCCTGAATTCTGATCTGGTTTCCCCACACGGCTCACCTCCTGGAAAGAGACATGCCTAACATGGGGAGATTCGGAAGAGCTGACCGGACTTCAAGCCTGCGTCGAAAAGCTGGTGAACAAGAATCTCAAGCTCGTCAACATAGTCCAGGTCATGCTCATCCGCCGGATCGTCCCATGCCAACAACGGGCCTTCAAATTGTGGGAGTTTGATCCGGCACAGCACCAAACCTTCAGAAAGTTCTTCGACACTATGTACGAAGATGCCTGGAAGGTGCTGTTCAAGGGCGCCGAGGCCCCCGCATCCGCTACTGAAGACCGCGGATTCAGCTCGCGGCGTCAGGCCAGCGAGGTAAGCTTTTCTACCCTTTACGGGACTCTTGTTTTTCATAGTATGACTCTATGTGGGATCTAAACTCCCTTACCTTTGACAGGACTAGCTGAAGAAGTCCGAGCAGGTTAACTGTCCGGCTCCCTTACCAGAAGACCCAGCGGGCGCCCGATTGACGGGGCTGCTGGTTCCGGCACCTCACGTGGTGCCGGATAAGAAGGCCAAGAAGAAGGCCACGGGAACTCAAAAGAGTTCCCGGCGCCTGGTGGTGTCGGATTCCTCGCCTGACAACCCCGAAGCACCCTCCGCCTCTGAGGACGAGGAGGAAGAAGAAGCCTCTCCCCCTCCATCGGGGGGAGGAAAGAAAAGGAAGGCCGCCCCAACTGGGGAGGCCGGAGGATCCAAGAAGGGAAAGACCCTTCTACCAGACTACGCCTCCGATGCCAAAGATGGCGGGGAGGAATGGCCATCCAGGGTCAAGCCCCTAGCAAAATCATAAGTATCCGGATACCCGAATAACTTATGGCGCTCCTCTATTATTCGGTATTTTTTGACGCCAAGTTCAATCATGCAGTCCGCCCAAGGCTCACCTCGGTGATTCGTCGAGCGGCTCCCTGGATTCATCGGATGTTAATAGTGCTTCACTTCGGACGGCCTCCACCCTGCTCCCTGCGGATGACGCCGAGGTGGAGTCCCAAAAGGGACTAAACCAGGAGGAGGTGGTCCTGGAGGCGCCGCAAGGCGATCTCCCGGATTCCAGGCTCAAAGGGGGTAAAGCCCCAGAGGTGGCTAAGTCCGGCCCTGGGCCGGACACTGCTCCGGAACCTTCAGTGGTTTCCGAGTCCGGCGGGCGGCGCCTTCGTAAGAAAGGCAAGCCTACGATGCCGGCGACCTCCGTCCAACCGGAGGCACCGGACAATTTGCTGGAGGTGCTTAACGGCGCCTCCATCGACGAGGAACACCGCACTGTTATGAGTGAGGTGATTCAGAAGGTTCAGTCCGCCAAGAGCGGACTGACAGAAGCTTGTACGAGCATGTTAACAGGCTTTGAGGTATGTATTCAAAACATATAAAAATGTTACCACATAGACAGTAGCCCCTGATGCTCAGTGTGGTGTTCGGAAAGAAAAGCCGGACTAAGGATCTAAAAAAAAGATATACATAGGAGTCTAACATAAATATGTAAATATGCGAATGCAGGCTGCGCTGCTAAGCTCTGCCGCACTGACTGCAGAGGTCGACGTATTGAAGCAGAACCTCGAGCGGTCCGAGAACAAGCTCGGCCGTGCCAAGAAGCAGCTCGAGGAAAAGGAAGGTAAGTAATACCTTATTAAAGTAAGACCTTATACAAAGGATTTGGTTGCAAAAAATGACAGGAATAACGTGGGTATTGCAGGGGCCACGACCGAGCTGGCGACCCTGAAGGAAGCGGTGTCCAAGGCCGAAAACAGTGCGGCCTTGGAGCGCACCGAGCGAGAGAAGCAGGAGGCGCGGGTGGCGGAGGTGCGGCAAGAGCTCCAGGCTCTCGCGGAGAAACATGACAGTTTGGAGCGTGACTCGGAGGCTCGAGAGTCCGAGCTCGCCGTGGCTCTTGAGAGTGCCAAAACCGCTAAGGCCGAAGCCCAGAAGGCCCTCCAGGAGATCGAGGTGATAAAGAAGATAGCGGCGGGTAAGGCATTCTTTATGCAAAGCAAGCATATAAAAGTGAATTATCTGTTACTTACCCGAATCCGGAGCTCTCGAAGAGCGTTCACCGATCTGCCCCGTAGTGTGTCTGAATGCTGCCGCATTCTACCGACCTGAGGAGGGGAGCTCGATGGAACAGGTGTTCTGGTCTCAATATGCCGAGGCCGGTCATCCGGTGCCCCTGAGCGACCAGCTGAAGCAGTTGGTCGAGCTCCACAAGGCGGCAGAACAGGCCATGAAGGGCCTCATAGTTCGGCTGTGGCCTAGAGAAGCCATGCCTGGGAGCTACTTTGGTCTGGTGCGGCGGCTGGTGGACGCCTGTCCATGGATTGAACTCATCAAGCGCTCCGTCTGTATTGAAGGTGCCCGTCGGGCCCTTGCCCGTGCTAAAGTGCACTGGGGCAGGATGGACGCCGAGAAGCTTGTGACGGACGCGCCACCGCCGGGCAAGGAGTATCGCAAGCCCGAGATGTATTATGAGGGTGTCCTGAAGGGTGCCCGCCTTATAGCGGGTGAATGCTCCAAAGATGTAATTTTTGAGTAGACTCGCATCTGTTATCCTGTACGCTGAAAATGTTGTTCATATGCGCTAAGCAACGCTTTGTTAATTTAAAATATTACTTTCTGTGTGGCCGTTTATCAAATCTGAGAGATGCAAGTCGTCGGCTTCTACCCCCATGCCACGAGTGCTGGGGTGTTCGGGATAAACCTGAGCGCTCTTGTTCCCATTCTTGGGTACATCTAGGGAGGCGCTCAGCACAACGAACAAGGCCATCAGACTTATAATTCTTTATCACTCTCACTTAGCCATAGAATTCTATAATTTTAAATTTTGGCGAAGCCCCTAGTATTCGGAAGACCGAGTTCGGGGCGCTATCCACGCCTAGGCCAGATAAATCCGGCTCCTCGCTCTAAGCGGCATTAGTCTTTAGGGACTCGAAAAACCTCGTGAACAGCGACCGATCTCTCGCACTATCATGACAGTCAGTTTTAGCTTTCTCTACTGAGGTGTTAACCCAGCTCAACTGGGGCACAACCGCAGTAGTTCTCCCAGCGCTACCTTAGCCAAAATTGCGGAAAGTAAGGTACCAAAACATGGTAGCCGGGCAAACCCAACTATTGACCCAAGACATGATTCGGAGCCGATGCATATAGTGCTATAAGTTCGGGGTGCCATACTCATGAAATTGTTCGGTCTTCTCACACCGTGTTATGGGGTGCTTAAGCCCCTGGTGTATTGGCCGTACCAATGTGTACGGTTGCATAATGTCATGACTGAACATATTTGTATAAAAATAGATGAATACAATAATAGATAAGAGCTATGTATTGCTTATTAAAAAGGGCTGCTATGAAAGCAGAACGATACAAATAGTGCGATAAGCAAGGGATGGGATTATTTGACATGTCCCCCTCCAGGGGCAAGCTGCGAAACTTTAAGTAAAACAGGTATTTAGCTCGTTATGGAGACCACCTGGACATTTGACGTGGCTTGTTCTCTCCCTGGCTGTTGCGTTGTGTGTTCGGCGAGTGTATTGCAAGGCCCGTGACTCCAAGGTGCCGGACTCCGTTCTGGACTCCGAATCTTCCGCACCCCTTCCGATCGAACCCGATTGGGCTCCCATCATGGAATTCACCACCGCGGACGTCTTTCAGCACTCGCCCTTTGGTGATATCCTGAATTCACTGAAGTCTCTCTCTTTGTCAGGAGAGCCCTGGCCGGATTACTGTCAGCATGGTTGGGATGTGGACGACGAAGAAATTCGAGGCCCACCCACCACCCACCTCGTAGCCACTGTCGATGATTTAACCGACATGCTCGACTTTGACTTCGAAGACATCGACTGTATGGACGCCGATGAAGGAGATGACCAAGAACCAGCACCTATAGGGAACTGGAAAGCCACCTCGTCATATGCCATATACATGGTGGACACCCCCAAAGCAAGGGATGGCAAGGGAAAAACGGAGGATCACCCCTCCAAGAAGCAACCCAAGCGCCGATGTCAGCGGCGCCGCTCTAAGTCCCGCCAAAGCAAAAATGGCGATTCCGACACCGGAGATAACAACACGCCGGACAGTGCCGAAGATAACCCCCTCCAGCAGGATTCAGTGCAGGAGGACGAAGGAGCCAGCCCTCATGAGAGAGCGGCCGACAGAGAGGTTCAGGACGACAACTATATGCCTCCCTCCGAAGACGAGGCAAGCCTCGACGACGACGAATTCGTCGTGCTAGAGGATCCCGTCGAACAAGAGCGTTTCAAACGCAGGCTTATGGCCACGGCAAGCAGCCTCAAGAAAAAATAGCAGCATCTTAGAGCTGACCAAGACTTGCTAGCCGACAGATGGACCGAAGTCCTGGCGGCCGAAGAGTATAAACTCGAACGCCCCTCCAAGAGCTACCCAAAGCGCAGGCTGCTACCCCAACTTGAGGAGGAAGCAACTAAACCTACATCACCAGCGTACGATGCGCCCGATCAGCCACCCCGTGGCCGCGATAGAGAGGCCTTCTGGCCCTCGACCCAAGCCGCACCCCGGCACCGCTCAAAACATACCAGAGTACGGGGAGACACAATAGACCTGCGAGACATATTGGAGAATAAGGCAAGGCAAACAAGATCGATCTACGGTTCGCATGGGCGCCCCGCTTCACGTGACGCTAGCCGTCACGCTGGACATGATAAGTACAGCCAGGCCTAATACAGCAGACCAAGCTCATCCGAGCTGCGTCGTGATATAGCCCAGTACAGGGGCACCGCACACCTACTATGCTTCATAGACGAAGTAATGGATCATCAAATCCTCGAGGGATTTAAACCCGTAAACATCGAATCATACGATGGCACAACAGATCCTGCGGTATGGATCGAGGATTACCTCCTTCATATCCACATGGCCCGTGGTGATGATCTACATGCCATCAAATACCTCCCGCTCAAGCTGAAAGGACTGGCTCGACATTGGCTTAACAGCCTGCCAGTAGAGTCAATTAGTTGTTGGGAGGACCTGGAATCCGTATTCCTTGAAAACTTCCAGGGCACTTATGTGCGACCACCAAACGCCGATGACCTAAGACACATAATCCAGCAGCCAGAGGAATCGGCGAGACAATTCTGGACACGGTTCCTAACCAAGAAAAATCAAATAGTCGACTGTCCGGACGCCGAGGCCCTTGCAGCCTTCAGGCACAACATCTGAGACGAATGGCTTGGCCGGCACCTAGGACAGGAAAAGCCGAAATCTATGGCATCCCTCACGACACTCATGACCCGCTTTTGTGCGGGAGAAGACAGCTGGCTAGCTCGTAGCAATAACATAACCAAGAGCCCTGGCAATTCGGATACCAAGGACAACAACGACAGGTCATGTCGCAACAAGCATAAGCGCCACATTAACGGCGACAATACTGAAGATACAACAGTCAATGCCGGATTCAGAGGATCTAAACCCGGTCAGCGGAAGAAGCCATTCAAAAGAAACCCTCCGGGCCCATCCAGCTTAGACCGGATACTCGATCGCTCGTGCCAGATACACGGCACCCCCGAACAGCCAGCCAACCACACCAACAGGGATTGTTGGATGTTCAAGCAGGCAGGCAAGGTAAGTGCCGAAACCAGAGACAAGGGGCTGCATAGCGATGATGAGGAGGATCCCCGACCGCCGAACAACAGAGGACAGAAGGGATTCCCCCCGCAAGTTCAGACGGTGAACATGATATACGCAACCCACATCCCCAAAAGGGAGCGGAAGCGTGCTCTCAAGGACGTCTATGCGTTGGAGCCAGTCGCCCCAAAGTTCAACCCATGGTCCTCCTGCCCGATCACTTTTGATCGAAGGGACCACCACACTAGCATCTGTCATGGCGGATTCGCCACATTGGTCCTAGACCCAATTATCGATGGATTTCACCACACCAGAGTCCTAATGGAAGGCAGCAGCAGCCTAAACCTGCTTTATCAGGATACAGTACAAAAAATGGGCATCGATCCTTCAGGGATTAAACCCACAAAGACAACCTTCAAAGGCGTCATACCAGGTGTAGAAGCCATCTGTACAGGCTCGGTTACACTTGAAGTCGTCTTCGGATCCCCGGATAATTTCCGAAGCAAAGAGTTAATCTTCGACATAGTCCCATTCTGCAGTGGCTATCACGCCCTGTTCGGACGAACCGCATTTGCAAAATTCAATGCGGTGCCGCACTACGCATCTCTCAAGCTCAAGATGCCATTACCTCGCGGAGTCATCACGGTAAATGGAAACACCGAACGCTCTCTCCGAACGGAGGACCACACGGCAGCCCTGGCGGCAGAAGTACAGAGTAGCCTCTCAAGGCAATTCTCCAATCCAGGTGTCAAACGTCTGGACAACATCAAGCAAGCTCGAAGTAACCTACAAGAAATCGGGCTGGCACGTTCCGAGCAAGCATAGCAGTGCGGCCCCAACCCTAGCCCTCGTCAAATGGTGATATCGGTACCACGCGTACATAATTACGCCTTAGAGATACCATGGTCATAAGGTGAGGGGCCCAACTACGGCACGCCCAGAATGCGGCTCAACCGCACTAAGGGGCTCCCTATTCCGTCGTCTCCTTATTACACACTTTCAGGACCCAACTATTCGGAAGGCCTGTCCGGCAATACACTCGCCGAACACACGATGCAACAGCCAGGGAGAGAACTAGCCGCGTCAAATGTCCAGGTGGTCTCTATAATGAGCTTAATACCTGTTTTACTTAAAATCCCGCAGCTTGCCCCTGGAGGGGAACATGTCAAATAATCCCATCTCTTGCTTATCGCACTACTTGTATCGTTCTGCTTTCGTAGCAGCCCTTTTTTAATAAACAATACATAGCTCTTATCTATTATTGTACTCATTTATTTTTTATATATAAAAATATGTTCAGTCATGACATTCTGCAACCATACACTTTGGTACAGCCAATACACCAGGGGCTTAAGCACCCATAACATGGTGTGAGAAGACAGAATACTCTCATGAGTGCGGCACCCCGAACTTATAGCACTATATGCATCGGCTGCGAATCATATCTTTGGTCAATAGTTGGGTTTGCCCAGCTCCCATGTTTTGGTATCTTACGTTCCGCAATGTTGGCTAAGGTAGCGCTGGGAGAACTATTGCGATTGTGCCCCAGTTGAGCCGGGTTAACACCTCAGTAGAGAAAGCTAAAACTGACCGTCATGATAGTGCGAGTGACCGATCGCTGTTCGCGAGGTTTTTCGAGTACTTAAAGACTTATGCCATTTAGAGCGAGGAACCGGACTTATCCGACCTAGGTGTGGAGAGCGCCCCGAACTCGGTCGTCCGAATACTAGGGGCTTCCCCGAAATTTAAAATTATAGAATTGTATGGCTAAGTGAGAGTGATAAAGCATTATAAGTCCGATGGCCTAGTTCGTTGTGCTGAGCGCCTCCCTAGATGGACCCAAGAATGGAACAAGAGCGCTCAGGTTTATCCCGAACACCCCAGCACTCGTGGCATGGGGGCGAAGCCGACGACTTGCATCTCTCAGATTTGATAAACGGCTGCACAGAAGGAAATATTTTAAATTAACAAGCGTTGCTTAACGCACATGAACAAAGTTTTCAGCGTACAGGATAACAAATGCGAGTCTACTCAAAAATTACAACTTTGGAGCATTCGTTCGCTATACGGCGAGCACCCTTCAGGACGCCCTTATAATACATCTCGGGCTTGCGATACTCCTTGCCCGGCGGTGGCGCGTCCGTCAAAAGCTTCTCAGCGTCCAACTTGCCCTAGTGCACTTTAGCACGGGCAAGGGCCCGACGGGCACCTTCGGTACAGACAGAGCGCTTGACGACCTCAATCCACGGACACGCATCCACCAGCCGCTGCACCAGACCGAAGTAGCTCCCAGGCATGGCTTCTCCAGGCCACAGCCGAGCTATGAGGCCCTTCATGGCCTGTTCGGCCACCTTGTGGAGCTCGACCAGCTGCTTCAGCTGGTCGCTCAGGGGCACCGGATGTTCGGCCTCAGCATACTGAGACCAAAACACCTTTTCTGTCGAGCTCCCCTCTTCGGCTCGGTAGTATGCGGCGGCATCAGACACACTACGGGGCAGATCGGCAAACGCTCCTGGAGAGCTCCGGATTCGGGTAAGTAGCAGATAATTAACTTTTATATTCCTGCTTTGCATAAAGAATGCCTTACCTGCTGCTATATTCTTCATTGCCTCGATCTCCTGGAGGGCCTTCTGGGCTTTGGCCTTAGCGGTCTTGGCACTCTGAAGAGCCAAGGCGAGCTCGGACTCTCGAGTTTTCGATTCATGCTCCAAACCCTCGTGTTTTTCCACGAGAGCCTGGAGCTCTTGCCGCACCTCCGCCACCTGCGCCTCCTGCTTCTCTCGCTCGGTTCTCTCCAAGGCCACACTATTTTCAGCCTTGGAGACCGCCTCCTTCAGGGTCGCCACCTCGGCTGTGGCCCCTGTAGCATCTACATTGGTCCTGTCATTATTTGCAACCAAGTATTTCTATATACATTTACATGTGGTATTACCTACCCTCCTTGTCCTCGAGCTGCTTCTTGGCACGGCCGAGCTCATTCTCAGACCGCTCGAGGTTCTCCTTCAAGGCATTGACCTCCGCAGTCAGTGCGGCAGAGGTCAGCAGCACAGTCTGCATTCCCATATTGACATATTTTTATTAGACTCCTGCGTATATATTTTTAGATCCTCAGCTCGGCTTTTCTTTCCGAACACCGAACTGAGCATCAGGGGCTACTGTCTATGCGGTAATTTTTTTTGTATGTTTTTAACACATACCTCAAAACCTGTTAACAGGCTTGTACAGGCTTCTGTCAGCCCGCTCTTGGCAGACTGAACCTTCTGAATCACAACACTCATAACAGTGTGGTGTCCCTCGTCGATGGAGGTGCCGTTAAGCACCTCCAGCAAATTGTCTGGCGCCTCCGGATGGACGGAGGTCGCCGACGTCGTAGGATTGCCCTTCTTATGAAGGCACCGCATGTCGGACTCTGGAACCATTGATGGTTCCGGAGAAGTGTCCGACCCGGGGCCGGACTTGGATCCCTCCAGGGCTTTACCCCCTTTGGGCCTGGAGTCCGGGAGGTCACCTGGCGGCGCCTCCAGGACCACCTCCTCCTGGTTTACTCCCTTTCAGGACTCCACCTCGGCGTCGTTCGTAGGGAGAGGGGAGGAGGCCGTCAGAAGTGAAGCGCTATTCACATCTGACGAATCCAAGGAGGCGCTCGTCAAATCGTCAAGCTGAGCCTTGGGCGGACTGCATGATCAAATACGGCGTCAGAAAATGCCAAATAATGGAGGGCCGTCATAAGTTATTCAGATAGCTGGACACTTACGATCTTGCCAGGGGCTTGACCCTGGACGGCCATTCCTCCCCACCGCCTTCGGCACCGGAGGCGTAGTCCGGCAGAAGGGTTTTCCCGTTCTTGGACCCTCCGGCCTCCCCAATTGGGGCGGCCTTTCTTTTCTTTCCTCCCCCCGTCAGAAGGGGAGAGGCTTATTCTTCTTCCTCCTCCTCATCTTCAGAGGCGGAGGGTGCTTCGGGGTTGTTGCGCGATGAACCCGACACCCCCAGGCGCCGGGAGCTCTTGCGAGTCTCCTTGGCCTTCTTCTTGGCCTTCTTCTCCGGCACCACGTGAGGTGTCGGAACCAGCAGCCCTGTCAAATGGGCGTCCGCTGGGTATTCTGGCAAGGGATCCGAACAGATCATCTGCCCGGACGTCTTCAGCCAGTCCTGTTAAAGGAAAGGGAGGTTAGACCCCACATAGAATCAGACTATGAAAGATAAAGGTCCCGTAAAGGGTAGAGTAGCTTACCTTGCTGGCCTGGCACCGCAAGCTGAATCCGCGATCTTCAGTAGCGGATGCGGGTGCCTCAGCGCCCTTAAACAGCACCTTCCAGGCATCTTCGTACAAAGTGTCGAAAAGCTTGCTCAAGGTTTGGTGCTGTGCCGGATCAAACTCCCACAAGTTGAAGGCCCGTTGTTGGCATGGGAGGATCCGGCGGATGAGCATGACCTGGACTACGTTGACAAGCTTGAGATTCTTGTTCACCAGCTTTTTGACGCAGGTTTGAAGTCCGGTCAGCTCCTCCGAATCCCCCCACGTTAAGCCCGTATCTTTCTAGGAAGTGAGCCGTGTGGGGAAGCCAGATCGAAATTCGGGGGCCTCCGCCCATTTGGGATCGCACGGCTCGGTGATGTAGAACCACCCCGATTTCCATCCCTTTATTGTCTCCACGAAGGAGCTCTCGAGCCATAGGATGTTGGCCATCCGGCCCACCATGGCACCTCCGCACTCCACTTGGTGCCCACCCACTACCTTCGGCTTGACATTAAAAGTCTTCAGCCATAAGCCGAAGTGGGGCTGGATACAGAGGAAGGCCTCGCACACGATGATAAATGCCGAGATGTTGAGGATGAAGTTCGGGGCCAGATCATGGAAGTCCAGGCCGCAGTAGAACATGAGCCCCCGGACGAATGGGTGAAGAGGAAAACCCAGTCCGCGGAGGAAATGTGGGAGAAATACAACCCTCTCATGGGTCCTAGGGGTGGGGATGAGTTGCCCCTCATCTCGAAGCCGGTGCGCGATGTCGTCAGACAAGTATCCGGCCTTCCTCAGCTTTTTGATTTGACCCTCCGTAATGGAGGAAGCCATCCATCTACCTCCCGCTCCGGACATGATTGGAGAAGGTTGAGGTGGGAAGTGCGGGCTTGGGCATTGGAGCTCGAGCGCGCAGGGACGAATAAGCAAAGGAGGGAGAAGGCGTGAATGGAAAGGGCGGATTCTTATCCCCTTATATGGGCGGCCGAAAACTACGAGCCCCCACCAGCCTAATAAAACTCGCTTATCTCCCAAGCGCCGCGGTTAATGGCGTGGTTGGGTTACCCACGCCCGTATTGATGAGAATCCCAGAATAAGGGGACACGATCTCCACTTTGACAAGACGTGTCAAGGAAACCGCCTTGCTAAACGCGCTGAGGTGGAACGATATAATGAATAATAGCCTAGCTGTGGCGTGATGTCACGTTGCGTAATACGTCAGCAGATCTGATTGGTGCAAATATTATTCTCTCTACGGTGGAATGTGGAACTTATTTTGCAGAGCCAGACACTATCCTGGTGTTCAACATCTTCTATGAAGTATTCATCGGAGGAACCCGCCTTGCAATGCCGAAGACAACTTGCGCGCCGGACTCATCGTCATTGAAGCCTGGTTCAGGGGCTAGTGAGGGAGTCCTGGATTAGGGGGTATCCGGATGGCCGGACTATGACCTTCGGCCGGACTCCCGGACTATGAAGATACAAGATTGAAGACTCTGTCCCGTGTCCGGATGGTTCTTTCCTTGGCGTGGAAGGCAATCTTGACGATACGATATGAAGATCTCCTCCCATTGTAACCGACTCTATGTAACCCTAGCCCTCTCCGGTGTCTATATAAACCGGAGAGTTTTAGTCCGTAGGACGAACAACAATCATACCATAGGCTAGCTTCTAGGGTTTAGCCTCTCTGATCTCGTGGTAGATCCACTCTTATACTACCCATATCATCAATATTAATCAAGCAGGAGTAGGGTTTTACCTCCATCGAGAGGGCCCGAACCTGGGTAAAAACAATGTGTCCCTTGTCTCCTGTTACCATCCGCCTAGACGCACAGTTCGGGACCCCCTACCTGAGATCCACTGGTTTTGACACCGACAGCCACCCTCAGAAGGAGGTGACCAAGGCGTCCCGGCAGGACCTGCCGGGACTCTCGGAGACCAAATTACTTCACCAACTACACCAGTTCGACCCACGTCGGTGATCAGTGCGGTGTCAAACCGCAGAGTGATTGAGTGGAAACCATTCGCCATATGGCGGCCACTTCCTACCAAGGAAACCCACAAATGACACCCGTCAAATGACGTGTCAAGCAAGCATGTGTGGAACTGGTGAATTAGCCCAGCAAGCCTTGCCGGGCAACCAACAAAGTGACACTAAGCGGTGATTAAATGCCCACTATCAGCCTACAGAGTTAGGTATGATAGCAGTGTCTAATGACTAAATTGCAACTGTGGTGACCCCTTAACCTATAAAAGGAGGCCCATGGCAACCATAGAAGGGGTTGGCGAGGTTGGAAAGCTAGACCACTCGCTCCCCCGTACGCGCGTAGTCGCCATTGCCCCGTGGCGACACTTGCCGGGCAAGTGTACTACGCACCACCACCACCTTTCCACCATCAATCCACCAAAGCAGGATTAGGGTTTTATACCTCACGGTGGCCCAAACCTGGGTAAAACTGCCCGTGCGATCTCTGCCGCCCTGCCCCGCGTTGGTATGCTCTTTGTGCAACGCAACCCCCCCCCCCATGCTGAACCAGCAAGGGGCCGTCCAGGTCCGATAGGTAGCCATGTTTTCCCGCAACATCTTTGGCGCGTCAGGTAGGGGGATCGCTTGCGCGAACCTGAAGATGTAAGCAGCGTGTCATCTTCATCGCCATCCGCATCTTCGATGGCGCCATCGACCATGGCGCCCAAGAAGAAATCAGCTTCTTCGTCTCATCCATCAACCTTGAAGGCTCCGCTACTCGCGGTCCCCAATGCTGCGGGGAGCACGGAGACGCGCGAGGCCGCGGACACTGTTGTATGTGGTCGGAGAAGGTGGTACCACCACCATTCTCCCTGCGGCCAAAGCAAGAGCAGGAGATACCAAATGAGGACAACATCAACAACACCTTGATGGTCGCACTCCGCCCGCCGACAGGCACATCCACAACGATAGCGCTTAGTCTGGGATGAGCCACCGCCTCTGACCCTCCCTGCCGCGGGCGTGACCACTGTGCATGCGCTTTCCCCAGGGTGGGTTGTACAAGCTAATGCACCCAACAGAGCTGATGGCCCTCGAGCGCCTCCGCCTCCCTACCCAGCTACCCAGGTGGTTGCACCTCAACGGAGGGGGCGCAGTGCTAACGCCGCTGTCTCCATCAGGTGCCGAGCGACGGCGCGATTGACTTCATCATCATCTATGCCGAGCATGGCCTCGGAGGCCATGGCGCGGGCTCAGCTACTGCTGACGTTTCCACTAGCAACCGAGTAGATGGACGAATAGCGTGCCACCATCCAAAGTATGCTCGGTTTCGCCAAAGCTGAGGGCTCATGACGAGCCACCCCGCTGCAGCCTTCCCAAGCAATGGCAACGGCCCATGCTACTGCCGACACGGGTACGACGAAATCAAGACCCAATGACGTTTGGATGGCCTCTTCTAACCCTCGAGCGCGTCCAGGCCGACGGCAAACCCCGGAAGATAGGTGATGGGAAGATTTGTGCGTCATCGAGCAACGCCACGACAACCTCCTCCGAACCGATGAGCGCGACGGCCCTCACATCGACGAGCCCACTCTCAGTGTTGTCGGGCCCCTGCCCTTCAAGGTTGGCTGCCCTGCCTTCACCCATGAGCTGCGGCAAGTCTATTGGTCGTCCGTTCGCACAACCAGAGATACCTGAGAAGTACGATGGGAGGCTGAACCCGGCAGAGTTCCTGAGCATCTACACCATCGCTGTTCAGGCTGCCAGGGGAAGAGATGATAAGGTGTTCGCTAACTACTTCCCGTTGTCCCTCAAGTCCAATGTGAGGTATTGGCTAATGCACCTGCTGGCGAACTCTATTTTGTCATAGGCAGACATGTGCCACGAGTTCATCAGCGGTTTCACCGGTGGCCACCAGGAGCTGGGCCATCCAAGTGATCTGTAGCTTCTACAACAGAAGGAAGGAGAAACCCTCCGTAAGAATTTACAGAGAATCAGCAAAGTTCATAGAAATATTCCAAATATCCATCCGGCAGCCGTGATAGCTGCCCTCCAGTCCTATGTGTGCAACCGCCAGATCCGTTCTAAGATGAACGTGCGGTTGCACAAGACTATGAAGCAGCTGTACACCCTAGTGTATAAGTGTTCTTGGATGGAGGAAGGGAGGAAGATTGCATTGAAGTTGATTCGGAGGATGACGATGAATCCACCAGTCAGAAGAATGCTAAGAAGCATAGTAAGAAGCGGAGGGATAATGCAGTGTTGACTGTTGAAGGGTCACGCACCCAAAGTAGATGCAAGATCGCCAAGATGAGGCCCCTCTCAAAGAGGTCGTCATGTGTGCTGATTGCCGGGAAGCTGCAGCTGCAGAGAAGGCTGGGAAGGGCGATGGGCCATACTGAAAGATCCATTGGACCAAAGGCCATGACCTCCAGGAGTGCTATCAGGTTGAGCAGTTGGTCAAGACACAGAGAGCAGAATATGAGAAGCGTGATAAAGAGAAGGGTCAGAATGTCGCTGGTGGTAAGGGCCTAGGTGAAGGAGCAAATCGCCCCATCAAGCCCTTTCAAAATAAAGGAAACCTGCCAGAGACCAGGAGAAGGAAGTTTGTGGTGATTAGAGTGATAAGGGGATGAAGAAGCAACTAGTGAGCAGGAGTTTCAGAAGCCCACGGACGCCCTGTGTGTTGATGGGGGTGCATCTTTTCACGCCTGCCATTGCGAACTCAAGCGGTGGGAATGAGAAGTCAATGCCGTGGAGCCAGCGCCAGAGGCCCGGAAGCCACTCAAATGGTTCCGTACACCCATCATCTTTGACGAAGAGGACTATCCTAGCCGTACCACTGTGGTAGGTTGCTTGCCTTTGTTGGTTTCTCCAACAATTCGCAACCTCAAGGTCACAAAGATGTTGGTGGATGGTGGGGCCGGACTGAATCTGATTTCTCCAGCAGTAATTAGTAAGCTTCAGATAGCAGAGGAAGAACTAGAGGTTACATGCATGTTTCAAGGAGTCAACCCTAGCAGGGGTCATCCTAAAGGGAAGATTACGTTGCCAGTAACATTTGGGGGAGAGCTTAATTACCGGACTGAGAAGATTATGTTTGACGTAGTTGATCTCCCCCTACCGTACAAAGGGATCCTTGGACGCCTAGCCTTGGCTATATTCATGGCGGCATCCCACTATGCCTACAACACCCTGAAGATGCCTGGACCACTGGGAGTCCACACCATCCCATCAGATGAGAAAGATGCTATCATTTGTGTGGACAAGATGTACCGGGACACGGTCGCATCAGAGGTAGCGATGACTGCAGTTCCCTCCCATGAAAACAAAGGAAAGAAACATGATTGTAGGACCTCCAGCAAAGAGTCCGGGAAGAGTGCCCCCTCCGAGTGCACGACATCCGTTGATGACGTGCCGGAGTGTTCCAACAGTAAGAGATCCAAGGTTGCTGCTCCACAAGTGAAAAAGGTCTCAGCAGGGCTGGCTGGCGTTGATGGTACTTTCACCATCAGTGCCACCCTGGATGAAAAATAGGAATGCACGCTTGTTTTCTTCCTGCGAGCAAATATCGATGTGTTTGCTTGGAAACCATCTGATATCCCCGGTGTTCCCAGTGAGGTAATAGAGCACCACCTTTATGTTTGCCCACATGCCAGACCTGTTAAGCAAAAAGTTCGGAAGCAGGCCTTGGAGGGGTAGCAGTTTATTGCAGAAGAGATCAAGAAGCTTGAGGCAACTGGTTTGGTTAGGGGAGTGCTACATCCCACTTGGCTGGCAAACCCAGTGGTGGTCCGTAAGGCAAATGGGAAGTGGAGGTTGTGCATTGACTTCACAGATCTCAACAAGGATTGCCCGAAGGACCCGTTTCCCTTGTCACGTATTGATTAGATAGTGGATTCCATTTCAGGTTGTGATTTGCTCTCATTTCTGGATGCCTATTCTAGATACCACAAGATCTTCATGTCCAAAGAAGACAAAGAGAAGATGTCATTCATCTCACCATGTGGTACGTACTGCTTTGTCATCGTGCCATTCAGATGAAAGAGTGTCGGATCCACCTTTGCAAGGGCAGTACATATTGGTTTTGAACCTCAGGTGCACAGAAACATTGAGGCTTATATGGATGACATTTTGGTCAAAACTAATACAGAGCAACTCTCATTCAGGATTTGGAGGAGACGTTTGCAAATCTACTCAAGATCAACTTGAAGCTAAACCCAGAGAAGTGTGTGTTTGGCGTCCCCTCTAGAAAGTTGCATGGATACTTTCTATCCCATAGGGGGATCGAAGCAAATAACGACAAGATCAAGGCCATTGACCAGATCCAAGTGCCAAGGACAGTCAAAGATGTGAGTCGCCTGACGTGATGTGTTTTTGCGCTCAACAGATTCATCTCCAAGTCTATCGAGCGTGCCCTGCCATTCTTCATGATTTTGAAGAAGGCAAGTCCCATGAAGTGGACCCCTGAAGCAGACGCAGCTTTGCAAGAATTGAAAACCTACATGTCCTCTGTGCCTACCTTGGTTGCACCCAAACCCAAGGAGTCATTGTTGCTATACTTTGCGGCAACCAACCAAGTGGTTAGTGCAGCCTTGGTAGCGTAGCGAGAAGTGCATGAAAAAGAGAGTGAGCAAGGGCCGGCAGGGCCAGATAAGGATCAGAATAGCTTCAAGCACAACAATGATGACAACCCCAAGGACGTGTCAAGGAAGAAAGTGGTGCAATGCCCACTGTACTTCGTCAGCTCCCTGTTACAGGGGGCTAGGTCGAGAAACTCAGGCGTGCAAAAGGTGATCTTTGACCTCATCATGGCCTCAAGGAAACTGCGCCACTACTTCCAAGCCCATGAGATCATGGTTGTTACTCGTTTCCCGTTGCAACGGATACTCCGAAACCTAGAGGCTACCGGCAGAACAGTGGAGTGGACTTTGGAGCTATCCAGCTTTTGTCTGAGGTTTGAGAGCACATCAACTGTCCAGAGAAAGATGTTGGCAGAGTTTATTGCAGAATGGATGCCAACCCCTGATGACGAAATGACGGAGACAATTATCCCCGGCAAGGAATCCCCCCAGGAATGGATTATGTATTTTGATGGTGCCTTTTCCCTGCAAGGTGCAGGGGCTGGCGTGCTTCTCGTTGCCACCTCCGGGGAGCACTTGAAGTACATCGTCCAGATGCATTTTGCACGGGAAGAAGCAACCAACAATACAGCAGAATACGAAGGGCTCCTTGTCAGACTCAGAATTGCAGCAGAATTGGGAATTAAGAAGCTGATCATTCGAGGAGATTCACAACTGGTGGTGAGGCAAGTTAACAAGGATTGTCAAAGTCCATTGATGGAAGCATATGTCGAGGAAGTGAGAAGATTGGAGGAGCACTTTGACAGATAACAAACAGAGCACGTACCCCCGTGCGAAAAACAGCATAGTTGATCATATGTTAAAGTGTGCTGCACAGAAGCTTCTTGTGGAACCATGGACTTTTGTTCTCCGTCTTACTCAGCCCTCCGTATCCCCAGCGACAATGGCCAGGAAGAGGAGAAAGTTGGACACCGGAAAGCCTCTCCTGGTAGAGCCGTCCGCTCTCGGCAGAGACCTGCCGGAAACAACTCCTCGCAGCCTGTCGGACTGCCCCCTCTAGCCGGGTCCATGAACCCCCCTGTATGAGGCTGGTGCTCCCGCAGCAGAGGAGGTTCTGTGAGTCCTTGTTGCCGAGCCACAGGATCCAACTTGGGAAAGGCCCATTATCCACTTTCTCCAAACCAAAGAGCTTCCTGGCGATCAAGACGAAGCTGAAAGAGTAGCCCGGAGGGCCAGTATGTATCAGTTTGTCGATGACACTCTATACAGAAGGAGTCCCAATGGTGTGAAATTGAAGTGTGTTTGTCGGGAAGAAGGAAAGGAACTGCTGGCTGAGATACACAAAGCATTAGTTGGGAAAGCATTCTGGCAAGGATTCTATTGGCCCACAGACCTCCAAGATGTGGTCGAGATAGTCACTATGTGTGAAGTCTGTTAGTTCCATTCCAAGAAAACCCACCTTCCTGCCCAAGCGCTTCAGACAATCCCTCTATCATAGCCATTTTCAGTTTGGGGGCTCGATATCCTCGGCCCTTCCCCCAAGAAATCGGGGTCTTTGAATTCTGGTTCGTTGCCATTGACATGTTTACAAAGTGGCCGGAAGTGAGTGCCGTGAGAAAGGTGATTGCTCAGTCAGCTATCAAGTTCTTGAAAGATCTGGTTTGTTGTTTTGGAGTTCCGACAAGGATCATCACCAACAACGGCACCCAATTCATGAGCCGCGCCTTCATGCAATATGTTCATGCCCTCGGATGCAAGATCTCATTCGCCTCTGTGGCACATCCCCGGAGCAATGCACAAGTTGAGAGCGTGAATGCTGAAGTGCTACATGGACTCAAGACAAGAACCTTTGATACGAAGCCCGGCAGGCAGTGGATCGAGGAGCTGCCGGTGGTTCTCTGGTCCCTCAAAACGACACAAAACCGAGCTAACGGGCATACTCCCTTCTCCCTGGTCTATGGGGCAGAAGCAGTTGTCCCCACATAACTCATTTATGGGTCGCCTTGAGTACTTGCTTACGATGAAATCATGCAAGATCACCACCGACGTGACGACGTTGTGCTACTCGAGGAGAACCGTCTTCGGGCTTCTACGCGTGCTGCACGCTATCAGCAAGCCCTGTGTCGCTATCATAGCCGCATGGTTCATTTCCGGTGTTTTGGGGTAGGTGACCTTGTCCTTAGGTGTGTCCAGTCCGCCAAGGGTACACACAAGTTGTCACCGAAGTGGGAAGGCCCTTACCGGGTAGTACGAGTCATCAGACCCAGCGCAGTCCATTTGGAGATCAGAGATGGAACTCTGTTGCAAAACTCATGGAATATTGAGCATCTCTGCAAAATTCTACTCGTAAGGCACGAGGCTACCGGGCCCTGCCCAGTAACCACCCATTTGTACAGGCCTTGCCTCAGTTGCATGTAACCCCTTGTATAAAGCTGGGGCGATGACTCCGTGCAAGAGAAAATAAAGAAGCGCTGTATGAGGGCCCCCAACCTAGATTGCATGCATGCATGAGCATTCCAGATCACTGCGTAAGCATTTTTCATGAGCATATGCATATAGATATGATCACATCCTACATTCATTCTCATCTGCATGAAGCTATAGGTTCTTGCTATGGACTTGGCTTCGATAAGGAGTTGAGAAGATTGCACGACAATGCGATCCCGACAAGCCAAATAGATAGGTTCTACCTCTTGTCCATTCATGTTCTATAAGTTGTAACTTGTGCATTTAGGAAACATCGCCAATCCTTCTATACTTAGGTGCTCCCGTTCCTAACATGAACGCTGCTTCGGTCAGGGTGGTCATAGTTGCCTTTGATAAAAGGAAGTTAGCGGGGCGCTGGCTCCTCAGTCTCTAACCCGGTAGATGAGGTTCTCCGGCAGACAAAAAGGGGACCGGCAGGATATCCTGCCGGGACAAACTTGTTTATTTACACTAAAGAGGTACCTCACCTCTACATGGACATATACATGCGCGAGTCCTCGGCAAGGTTCATCTTTTTCATTAACATGCTGATACAAGTACTAGAATTGTAGAACACAAGCATGGACATGAGAGATTACATTATTTGAATTAAAATTTAGCAAGTGCCTACAAGTTTAAGATTGAAAAAAGATAAGTGCTCTGTAAACCCCTCTTCCTGTCTCTCTTGTCCCAGGTAGTGCGGCGGGAAGAGAAGAATACGGGCGACGCACCGGCGCAACGCCTCCCCATCCTCGTCAGGAGATGAGGGGCACAGCTTGACAAGACCGGGAGTGGCAAGGTTGCGAAGAAGGAAGGTTTGCGGAGCACCTCGATGGCCCCTGGTCACTGCTCCTGGGATCCGAAAGGGGAGCTCTAGCATAGGCACCGACAGAGGAAGACACCGGGGCCCAGCCAGAAGCCCCCTGGGGGAAATCGAAGCGCCAAGAGGACAAGCCCTTTCCTAGCAACCGCAAGAAACGGTGATGACGGCACCGGGAAAAGGGGAAAAGCCAGACAGACGGGCAGCAGGTTGCAAGTATCAGACAAACGCGTCGATGCGGACGTGCTCCTACTAGATGGCCTGCCTCCCGTCTTCTCCTTCTCCCCTGGCTTCGCTTTCGTCAACGCCATTCCAAGGGAGGACCAAGGCTCCGATCTGGCACCCCCTCCGGAGAGACAAAGAACAGCCAAGGGGCGAGAGGCACGCCGCTCCCCTCCTTGGCGGGCAGGAAGGCGCGCTCCTCTTCAACATCACCTCCAGCTCCAAGGAGAGGGGTTGTACTGGGATTTCCAATGATCCCGAGCCCCTACTTTGGACTTGGACCAAGCTCAGTCTCCGAGCGCTAACACCTTTGCTCGGCATCATCAACCCAAAGCTAGATCCTGGAGGCCAGCCCCAAGCTCCACCTTCCGGCATATTCAAGATGGAGCAAGACAGAAGAGGAGGAGGATGCAATTGGATGCCTCCGCTCCTCCCCCGCTCTTCCTTTTATAGGCGAATGGGATACTGGGGGGTGGATCCGCAACGGGCAACCACTGCCCTCCTCCACCAGTTCAACGACGTCGGGCCCTCGCCATTATGCTCTCCTGCGCCGCGCACCTCTGTTACCTACCCCGCGTGATGCATGCGGCATACGTGGCTAAGGATAAGGGCGTGGCGGGAAGAGTGAATTGGCAGTTTCTACCCCGTTCGTTAAATTCATTAACGGGCCATTACTGGATTGGCCCCACCACTATTGGCTTTGCACGACGCACGGGGAAACCGGAAACTGGCCCGAAATCAAGACTAATGAAGAAGCAAAGAAGATCTCGAGGGGACCAGCCTCTTCAGCAACACTGCCTGTGCACTTGTTAGGCCCTACTCCGATGATGCTCAACAGTGTGTTCAGGGCGGGCCCAGGGGCTTCTGTCGGTGCAACAGACCCAGGGCCTATTGACCTGACTGTGCACAGGTACAAGATCAGGATTGAAGCAATAGAATAGATGAACAAGAGACCAAGAGATTCAGAACACCAACCAGCAGATCAGAAGGATCCAAGACCAAGACAGAGGAGCCAGATATCATGAAGAGGGAAGCCTCCCTTGCCTGCCAGGAGAGCCCTAAAAGGGGCGAGGCCACCCCCAGAAGGAGGTGACCAAGGCGTCCCGATAGGGCCTGCTGGGACTCCACCTTGACCCACGACGGCGATCAGTGCAGTGTCAAACCGCAGAGTGATTAAGTGGCAACCATTCGCCACATGGCGGCTACTTCCTACCAAGGAAACCCACAGATGACACCTGTCAAATGATGTGTCAAGCAAGCAGGCATGGAGCTGGCGAATTAGCCTGACAAGCTTTGCTGGGCAACCAACAACGTGACACTAAGCAGCGCATTCAATGCGCACTATCAGCCTGCAGGGTTAGGTATGATAACACTGTTTGCTATCATATCAGTGTCTAATGACTAACTGCCACTGTGGTGACCGCTTAACCTATAAAAGGAGGCCCATGGCAACCATACAAGGGGTTGGCGAGGTTGGAAAGTTGGACCACTCGCTCCCCTGTACATGCGTAGTCCTTGTTGCCCCGTGGCAACCCTTCCCCGGCAAGTGTACTACGCACCACCACCACCTTTCCACCATCAATCCACCGAAGCAGGAGTAGGGTTTTACGCCTCACGGCGGCCCGAACCTGGGTAAAACTGCCTATGTGATCTCTGTTGTGCTGCCCCGCATTGGTCTGCTCTTTGTGCAACACGACTCCCCCTGCCGAAATAGCAAGGGGCCGTCCAGGTCCCATAGGTGGTCATGTTTCACGACGCCCAAGAAGAAGCCCGGTGCCGCAGCCCATCCAGCCACCTCAAAGGCTCAATCGCACGCAGCTGCCAACGTCGCGGGGGCTACAAGAATGCACGGGGATGTGGACGCCGCGGGGGACATGGTTGACGCAGGAGGCGCTGTCAGCACCACCCCTACGGCTGAAATGGGAGCCAGAGACACTAGACAAGGACAACAACAATAGCACCCCAATAGTATGCTCCACGAGGTACGGGTGGAGAGACAATTCCGTCTGCACCCCTTCGCCTAGCCAATGGGCACAGCCACAACAATGACACTCGCTCTACGGTGAATCACAACTCTTCGGTCGCTCCCGCCGCAGGCATGACGGCATGGCATGCACATCCCTTAGAGCAAGCTGGACTAGCCGCTGTGACCAACAAAGCCGCTGGTTCTCAAGCACCTCCACCTCGTCACCTTGCTATCCTGGTGACTGTCTCATAGCAATGAGAACATGGCATAGCCACTACCGGCACCATCTCGAGTCGGGTGATGTTACGATCTACATCATCATCCATGCCAAGCACAGCTTCGGAGGCCATGGAGCGGGATCAGCTATTGTTGAGGTTTAAACCGGCAGCCGATCAGATGGATGAGTGGAGAGCCACCATTCAAAATCTGGTTGGTTTCACTGAGGCGGGAGAATCACAGTGAGCTGGCCCGCCACGGCCTCCCCAGGTGACAACAACAACCCGTGCAGTTGGCCTCACCGAAGGGGCCACCTCCACGGTGCATTTCCCTCCGTAGTAGCCTGCGCAGGGGCCACGACCGGAGCCACAAAATCAAGAACACGACGATGTCTCGACGGCTTCGTCTGACTGTCGAGCGTCAAGGCGAACAACAAGGCCTGAAGAGCAGGCAACGGGAAGGCGCGGTGTCGCCATCGCGACACCACGATACCCACCACCAGTCCGATAGGCGCGACGGGCCCAACATCGACGAGCCCGCATGCGGCAAAGGTGGGTGCCTGCCTTTCGAGGCTGGGTGCCTGCCTTCACACGTGAGTTGCGGTAGGTCCGTTGGCCGTCCTCTTGCATGTTTAAGCCAGAAATACCAGGGAAGTGTGATGGGAGACTAAACCCGGCAGAGTTCTTGAGCATCTACACCATCGTTGTTCAAGCTGCCGGGGGAAGAGACAAGAAGGTGTCCGCCAATTACTTCCCTTTGGCACTCGAGCCAAATGTGAGGTCTTGGTTAATGCACCTGTCGGAGAACTCCATTTCGACTTGGGCTGATCTACGCCACGAGTTCATTGACACCTCCACGAGTGGCCATCAAGAACCAGGGTGGCCCAGTGACTTGCAGCCCCTCTCACAGAAGGAAGGAGAGACTCTGCAGAAGTACATGCAAAGGTTTAACAGAGTATACAGAAACATCCCAGACATCCACCCGTCGGTTGTGGTAGTTGTGTTCCAGTCCAACATGCGTAATCATCGGATACATGCCAAGATGAACGTTCGATTGCCCAAGGCTGTGAAGGTGCTTTACACTCTAGTGGATAAGTGTGCTCAAGTAGAGGAGGGGAGGAGACTCCCCGGAGAAGAGGATGGCGTCGACATCGACCCAGATGATGATGACGAGGCCACAAGTCAGAAGAAGAAGAACAAGAAGCGCAATGAGAGGCGCAAGGATAAGGTAGTGATGACCGTTGAAGGATCAGGCACAGCTAGTACTGGCAAGAAGGCCAAGACCTAGGTTCCCGACAAGGAAGTTGCCACATGCGCTGATTGCCGAGAAGCCGCGATTGCCGAGAAGGCTGGGAAAGGTGATGGGCCGTACAACAAGATCCATCGGACCAAGGGCCACGATCTCCAGGAGTGTCATCAGGTTGAGGAGCTCGTCAAGAAGCAGAGGGCTGAATATGAGAAGCGTGATAAGGAAAAAGGTCAAGGAGGCACTGGCAGGAAGGGCCGAGGCAGCGGAGCAAGCTGCCCCAACAAGGTTCCTCAGGATCAAGGGAACCCCGCCAGAGGCCATAAGAAGGAGGATTGCAATGATGAGAGTGATGGAGGGGATGAGGAGGAAACCAGCAAGCAGCAGGTCCAGAAAGCCACTAACGCCCTGTGCATTGACGGGGGCGCATCTTTGCACTCCTCTCACCGCCAAGTTAAACAGTGGGTGCATGCACTCAATGCCGTGGAGCCAGCTGCAGATTCTCGAAAGACTCTCCAGTGGCCCCGCACGCCCATCATCTTTGACGAAGTGGATCACCCTGACCGCACCACTGCGATAGGGTGCTTGCCGTTGTTTGTCTCACCAACGATCCACAACCTCAAGGCCACGAAGTTGTTGGTTGAGGGCGGGGCCAGTTGAATCTGATCTCCCCAAAGGTCATCAACAAACTCCAGATTGCGGAGGAAGAGCTCAAAGTTACCGACACGTTTCAAGGGATCAACCCTGGCAGAAGTAGTCCAAAGGGGAAGATCACGCTATCGGTGACATTCAGGGGGGGGGATTGAACTACCGGACTGAGAAGGTCGTATTCGATGTTGTCGGCATTCTGGGAACCAGGGTACCCAGACTTTCCTGCCTACAACCCAAGGCGTGGCTCCATCGATGCCCTGGTACACGGCTCATCTTCAACATCGACAAGACAAGACCTTCGCGAGGGACCAAGCCTCGCGAGGCGGAGAATGCTAAGACCTCCGGAGGGAGTGGACTCCTCAGGCTGGCTCCTGAGGAGCGGAGATTCCTTTGCAAGCGCCCATCTCATGAGGTTCGGGTGACGCAAACCATGACGACCAAGGCCAGGCGGGCACCAGTGGGCGCGGAGCAGCAGGTTTCCACTTTGGGTCTAAGGAGGCAAGCACAGGCGTGGAGTCCCAAGGAATTAGGCAAAGGTTTCCATTCCCGTGCAACAAGACAAAGACCGCCAGGATGGCAAGACGGTTGCCATTGCCGAGCCCACCACGGCGTCACGACCACAAGCTTCGCAAGTGAAGACTACCTTTCGTTAGGACAAGATGTAGTACTTGTCCCCATTCAAAATTGGCCACTGTGGGATCCCTTCCCGCCTTCGTTCAGAGAAAGAGGACTAAGGCCACAATAAATATAGCTTAGCCACCACCATAGGAGGGGAAGGAAATGATCGACCCCCCTCATCTCACACCCACACAAGAACAGACCTCCTCAGGTTGCTCTTCCCCCTATACTAGTTAATCCTCAGCCCCTTGCAAGTCTAATCCACCACAAAGTAGGAGAACTGTTGTTTCTCTTTCCTTTCCCGTTCATCGAGCTAGGCCATGAGAGCAACGAGTTGGTTGGTTAGAGAGGTTGAGTTCTTCGCACATGGCCTAGAGTTCGAACCTTTCTCTTCTTCACCACAGGCTTCGGCCTGGCTATCAGGAGGGAAGCATCATGGGCACTGCATCATGAATGGCGAACAAATACAAGGTAAAATACTTACTCGTCGGTGGCAATGTATGCCCTTTTTCTGGCCAAGACTGCACCACCCCCGATCTTCCTGAGCACGAGCTTTGCTGCGCCCGAAGGATCAACTGGGCGCACGGCAGCTGTCTCCAGAGCAACTGCGATGGGCGACAAGGCAGGGGTGTCGCCCCGAGGAAGCGATACCGCCTCGCCCTTCTTCGGAGTCCCTCGACTCAGCCTCTGCAAGAGAGTGCCCCCGGACCTCGTAGCGACCTCGGTGGAGCGTGGGGGTCCCTAGACCAAGTACTCTGCGGCATCATCATCAACGGAGAGATCGCGGAGAAGCTCGCTCTACGACAGAGGAAGTCTCCCCCGCATCGTCCATGGTCTCCACCGAGTCCTCCACCCCCTCCTCCTTGGAGCCCTCTCCAGAGGACACTGGCACCGGGGAATTGGGGAGCTTGTGCGGCATGAGCCCCAGCTCGTTGAAGATGGGCATGCTGGTGGCAAGCTCCGGCCCATCGCCGCGGCGGTACAACGGGAGGTTGGCTCTCGGGAGGCTGCCCGGATCTTTCTCAAGCAAGGTATGCATGGACTTGCCCAACCCCTCGCTTGTCAGGCTCCCTTGGCGCAGCCGAAGGTCGTCCTCCGCGCCCTTGAAATCCCACATGCGGCGTGAGTGCGCCTAGAGCAGAGCCAAGAACTGCGTGAAGAACTCCCTGACAATCATGGCCCCCCGTCAGTGTCCCGAACTCCAGGTCCGGCTGCATCAGCCTTAGGACCGGCGTCGCAAGGGGGTCGGTGAGCTTCTCATGAGCCCACTGGTCCAGCTTGTCCGACATCTTGGTCGGCAGCTCTAGCCGAGCGTGGAGGCCCTTGGCGTCCATATAAATCCATTTACGCCGGAAGTCCTCCACCTTCTTCCCGGATCTCATGAGTGTGTTGCTGCAGTGGGGCGCGACAAAGGAGACGCATCCAGAGCGCTTGGTCGAGTCGTGTATCCCGAGGGAGAAGAAGTGGCGGAGCAGTGCAATGGAGGGTGTCATGCCCATGAACGCCTCGCAGTAGAAGGCAAAGATCGATAGGAGAAGGATGGAGTGTAACACCCTGGAATGTGCCCTTTTCTTTTTGTGATGATTTTCTTGGATTTCTTGATTTGAGTTACTTTCCTGTAGCTACATGGTTCTGAAACTTGGCAAGACCATGTCTTCCTAGGTTTTATAGTGGCTTGTCATCCCCAAAACCATCCCTAGCTCATGACATTTTCATCCTAGCCCAAATCCCAATATTCTTTTATTGGGAATATTCCTTTTCCATTAAAGGAATTGTCCTATTTGCCCTAGGTTGTGAGGCAACCAATCTTTCTGTCACTCCATAAATTCCCAAATAATTCTCATAAATTGTTTGGGTCCTATCTTGCCCAAATATGGCAAAATATTTCATTGCCATGTTAAAAAATAATCCTCCAATAATTCTTTACCTATTTCTGCCCTAAATGGCACTTTGTGAAGCAAGTGCTATTTATCTTTGCTTGATTGCCTCCAAACTTTTTGGACACCTTTTCCTGTGCATAGCATGCCTCCTGCCAAAATTCAACTCAATTGGCCTAGTAGATATTCCTGAGCAACTTTTCAAAGTTCCTGTCTGAGGGAAACCATTGTGAAGGAAGTACTAGCTAGGGTAATCCAAATGAGTTGAAATTTTGCAAGATCGTTCATATGATCAAATCCTAAAGCTTTGATCTCATTTCATCACTCTTTATGAGCCCAGATTCAAATCTTGGTTTCTGGTCAGAATTTTAGTTTGTGAAGCAACTATATTTTATATTGCTTCAATTCAGCTGAAAATTTACCAGGACATTCTACTGTCTATATCAACTCCCTCTAGCAAGTTTTGGCCCAATTCATCTAGCCATTTTCCCTATGCTATTTTTCGAAGTTCTGATTATAATGAAGCTCTGTGAAGCAAGTACCATTTTGGTATTTCCAAATGGAATGGAACTTTTACAAGAGCTTCATATGATCAGATAACTCACCTCCCCCAAATTTCTACTCATGACAATCATGTATGTGAGTGAAACTTCATAATCCCCAAATCTGACCAGTAGAGCCCTTTCTACAGCAACTACCCTCTAAACTCCTGCTCTTAACTCATTTTTGGTAATCAACATCATCTTAGTGCTTGATCAAGTTGTGCCAAAGATCTGAGTCCAACTCCAGACACGTGAGCCACAACATGTATCAAACACGTTGTTGTTGAAATGTTTTGGAGCCTCCTGCCAATCTCTTCTTTGCCCTTGGACCAATTTATTTCTTCACTTGAATTGAGGGTAGCAAGGTCCATCTACTAGACATGGTCGGCCCGGCCAGAACGCGCCGCTTGCACTAGTTCACGTGGTGACCATGGGTCGTGCCAGCGAAAACTCGTGCTCTAGCATGTTGTCATCCTTGTTCTTGTTCGCTCCCTCCTCTTCTCGACCTCAAACCTTGTCCAGGAGCTAGCCCGTGCTCAACTGCATTGCCCTGCACTGCTCCCTCATCGTGGTTCGCCATAAATGCACCATTGTCACCGTGCCCATGCCGACTCCGGCCACTGACCTCCATGAGAGCCATGTCCAAGCTCGATCATGAGCTCTAGAGTCTTCCCCGCGGCTATATAAGGGTGCCGCGAGGTGTTCCACAGCTCACTCATCCCTCCCCCACCTCTCTAGTCAACCAGAGCGAGCACATCTCGCAGGAGTTTGCCATTCGTCCTTGGTGTTCGCCGGAGTCCGAGCTATCCTAGTTGCCTTGACCCTCCTCTCTTCCTCCCGAGCACTCCACTGCCTTTCCCCACTCCATAGCGAGCCGCCCCACCCTCTCCCCTCGCCTAAGACCCTCTAGGGCTGTGCCCCCGAATACCACTGTCGCCTCTATCCTCCTCCGTCGCTGCAGCCTCCCCTCCTCTCCACTCCTTCCCGGCGGTCATTTCCCCCCTGAACAGAGGTGCTATGTGCTCCTGTGCCTGCCGGTGTGCTCGCCGTGGCCAGAGGCACCTGAGCCGGCCTGACCCCTCACTGCTTCTCTTCCTTCCTCCTCCTTTGTTCACGCGAGGATCAGAGGGAGGAGGAGGAAGACGCGCCCTGATCAACCCCCCTCATACCCCTAGGCCCGCAGGTCAGCCTCCGGGCGTTTGACTTGGCCCCGGGCCCGCGTGGATTTAAGTGGAAACGTATTTAGGTAAGTATGTTTTCTTTTAACGAAAGCGTACTCTTGTTCTTCTTCAGGGAAAAATACGTTGTCTGTGCTCTGAAAGCATATTCTCATCTACTATGGCTCTAAATATGTTTTCCTTTTTAGAAAACCTATTCGGCCCAAAGGCGCTTTTAGTTTTTCCTCTAGGGGCCTATTTGCTGAAAAAGTTTCACCGATAGGTCCCTAATCTTCATCACCTCATAACTCCACGACTGTAACTCCGATCGGGGTGAAACCAATGCCCACTTCTTCGTTTCGTCAATCTCTATCTTTTGGTAACATTTTCACTAGGTGGTCCCGTAGTGAAAATGACAATTTGCCCTTGCTTCTAAACAACACTCTTTAAGAGATAAGAATGTTCTCCGTTTTGTTCCGCGGCTTCACCGCACTTCTCCCCGGAGTCTCCATCACCCCAGGCAAGCCACAACAACTACTTGCATGATAGTTATGCAGTAGCCTTGGTTTTCTACTTGAATATTTAATAGCAATTTTCTCGTTATCTGCCTGCTTGTTTGCTACTATTGTCATTGTTTCGGTTATGCTCGTGGATTAATGTTCACCTTCATGCTATGTTCCGGTGCATCTTGTCACCTTGTACTACTTGCTAGTATCATGTTCATATGCCATGCTTGGTAGTAGTAGTGCATGCTAGAAGTAGTGATGTTCATCCTGATGCATGCTTACCGTCTATTATCTAGTACCGTTGCTATGCATGTTCCGTTGCATCCAATTGGTCACATGTTTACTTGACAGTATTCTTGTTATTATCTTGCATGGTATTTATTTCTAATGCTAGTGGTCATGCTATTCTCATGCATCATGTCATGCTTATGCTCGTCAGTATGCCTTGCTCATTTGGATATATGCTGCATTGTTGTTATGCTCGATGATTATGTTGAACCTGTGTGCTTATGTTATCATGTTCATGCATTGTAGTTGCATCATGTTACTTTAATATTGCTCAAATTTTTGCATTCAAGTTTAACCAGATAATAATGAACTTGAACAACTGTTGGCTGAGTCATGGTGCCATCAAATCAAGCTGACCAGTGCAGCTGCACTTGCCTTATGGGGGATCCTAACTGGGTCTATTGTCATGCCTCCCGCCAGTGCTTCCAACGAGGGAAGGTTATGGGCGCACGCTACCCTGATCAGGTAGGTGGACATAAGCCTTGTGTGCCCGTTGTTGTGATTGGTATACCATTGTCCCCGTTTGGGACCGTTCATAGTTTTGCCACGACGGTGGCCGTTGGATGTCGTTGGTTGACATCGGGGACACCCAGGATCTAGGCAAGAGGTGAGTTGGTCGGAGTGGCCAGGAGAGTATCATGGGCAATAGATCGGTTTTGTCAGAATGTCGTTGGTCCACCCTAATCGGAGTGCGAGGGCGTGGATTTCGTGGTGTGGGTACATTGTGCTAACCTCCACAGAGTGTGTGTTTAAATCTATCGATAGCCACGCCTGCGGATATGGGCCCAGTTCATAGTCGGTCACACTATGAGCCAATGGTAATAATCATAACCTGATTAATAATAAACCCGGTTCGAAGATGAGAAAGAGGTTGGTTGTGATCAAGAAAGGATCACGGAGGTATCGTGGATAACGAAGTTTGTTGATTTTTATGTGATTGCAAGAGGATCACGGTCGTATCATGGATACCGAAGTTGGTTGATATTTATGTGATTGCGAGATGATCACGGTGGTATTGTGGATACCGATGTTGGTAAGATGATGCATGTGTTGGTTACGAGGTAACCCGAGCAAAGTAAGTTGGTGCATGATCATGTTAACCTGTTGCATTTAGTATCATCATGTTCATATACTCATGATATGCTTGTTCTAGCCATATCATGTTCAGTTGGTGCATGCCATGTTAGTATCATTCTCATGATTGATTTAACCTGCTAATGCCAGACTGTTGTTTGTCTTGTCTGTTTTTGGTTATTGTGAGCTTGCAAGTACATTCTATGTACTAACCTGGCATGTCATGCCAGTTTACAGGTCGTGCTTGGATTGCTTGCTTGTTTGGTGTGGTTGCCGTGTTCATGAGCTAGGATAAACGTTCCAACCAGAGTCCCTACAGATTGGAGTCCATCATCACCGTTCGCGGTTCTGCTACCAGTAGTTGTTCCACTGCCTCGAGTTGTTATGCTGCTGGCATAGAGCAACTGTGGTTTGAGTAGTGTCACGGTGCCAATGTTATTCATTGTAATATCGAAGACCTTGTATTCCTATTCGTGCTATAATAGAGAGCTGGTTTGTTCTATGCTAAGGAGTGTTGTATTCGAGAAGACTTCACCTCGATCTCTAGGTTGGAATACAGGGCGTTCCGGTTTCTTTGAGCTGGGGTGCCACATGGAGTTGGGCTGGTGGTGCAGAGCGTGAACCTGGTAATAGTCGAGGACGGCAAGGAAGAACTTGGAGGAAGGCGGGACGAGCCCCGCGAAGACACTGTGGAGGAAGAAGGGATAGAATGTCCCTGCCAAGGCCTCCCGCTTAGTGGAGCCGACCCAAAGCGCCGTCTCCCTCCCCTCGTTGTCGTTTCTCACCGTCAGCGGGAGCACAGCAGCAAGGTGCCCCGCCTCGGTGATGGAGGACACACTAAGGGCCGGCGCGGGTGCAGAGGAGGAGTGTGCGGTTGGAGTGGCTGGCTTCACTTTCTTGGACGTCATCGGCGAAGAGCTCTAGGAAGAAATCCGACGGATCTGGAGGTGCTCTCGGCAGGGAGAAAAGAGGATCTGAAGCAAGATGGATAGAAGGCAATGAAGGCTGTACCGCAGGCGCATGTCTTTTTGTCAAGTCGGACAATTGCCGAGGCAGCATGGGGAAGTGGAGTTGCCCACGTCCCATCAAGCGCCACGTGTCGACTCAGTCCGCAGGTGATTTGGGTCCATGGTGCTTCACCCTTTTCCTTTGGCTTTGCCCCAAAGCCAAGTACGAGCGCGCCTTGGGCCGGGGTGCTACTGTCAGCGTCTTGGCAACCAGGGTAACCAGACTTGCCTGCCAGCAACCCATGGCATGGCTCCATCAACGGCCTGGTATAACCCATCTTCGGCATCGACAAGACAAGACCCTCGCGAGGGACCAAGCCTCGCAAGGCAAACAACGCCAAGACCTCTGGAGGGAGCGGCCTCCTCAGGCTGGCTCCAAAGGAGGGGAGATTCCTATGGAAGCACCCATCTCATGAGGTTCAGGCGATGCAATCCATGGCGACCAAGGCCAGGTGGGCACCAGCTGGTGCAAAGCAGCATGTTTCCTCTTCGGTGCTAAGGAGGCCAGCGCGGGTGCGGAGTCCCAAGGAATCAGCCAAAGGTTTCCATTCCCGTGCAACAAGACCCAAACTACCAGGACGACAAGACGAATACCTTTACTATCAGTGCCACCCTTGATGAGAAATAGGAAAGCGCGCTCGTTGCCTCCCCGTGGGCGAATGTCGATGTGTTTGCATGGCAACCATTTGACATCCCCAGTGTTCCTAGGGACGTAATCGAGCACCACCTTGTCGTCTGCCCACAAGCTTGACCCGTGTCAAGCAAAAGGTCCGAAAGCAAGCTTTAGAGCGGCAACAGTTCGTTGGCGAGGAGATTTAGAAACTTGAGGCAGCTGGTCTGGTTAAAGGAGTACTTCTAGCTATTTGGCTTCTTTTTGTCCCATCGGGGGATAGAGGCCTACCCTGACAAGATCAAGGCTATTGAGCAGATTCAAGCACCCAAGAAAGTTAAGGATGTGAGGCGCTTGACTGGATGTGTAGCTGCGCTTAGCAGATTCATTTCCAAGTCTGCCGAGTACGCCCAGCCTTTCTTCAAAATCTTGAAGACGGAAGGACATGTGGAGTGTACCCTGGAGGCACACACTGCACTACAAGATTTGAAGACCTAACTTTCCTATGTGTCGACTCTCGTTGCCCCCAAACCACATGAACCATTGCTGTTATACTTAGCGACAACTATCAAGTGGTTAGCGCAGCACCAGTGGTGCAACGGGAAGTAGATGAAACGCCAACCACATCCATTGTCCCCTCAGGAGAGGAAAGTGAACATGTCCCAGCAAGGTCGGATGCATTTCAAGACAAGGGAGAGAAAGGCGGTGGGGATAGTCCTAAGGTTACGCCAAGGAAGAAAGTGTTGCAGCACCCAGTGTACTTCATCAGCTCCCTGTTGCAGGGGGCTTGATCGAGGTACTCTGATGTGCAATAGTTGATTTTTGTCCTCATCATGGCCACAAGGAAACTACACTACTACTTCCAAGCCCACCAGATCACGGTTGTCACCTGCATCCCTCTGCAATGGACACTCCGAAACCCTAAGGCCACTAGCAGGATAGTGAAGTGGGCCTTGGAGTTATCCAATTTTGGTTTGAAGTTTTAGAGTGAGGGAGTCCTGGATTAGGGGGTGTCCGGATGGCCGGACTAAGACCTTTCGCCGGACTCCCGGACTATGAAGATACAAGACTGAAGACTCTGTCATGTGTCCGGATGGGACTTTCCTTGTCGTGGAAGGGAAGCTTGGCGATACGATATGAAGATCTCCTCCCATTGTAACCGACTCTGTGTAACCCTAGCCATCTCCGATGTCTATATAAACCAGAGAGTTTTAGACCGTAGGACGAACAACAATCATACCATAGGCTAGATTCTAGGGTTTAGCCACTCCGATCTCGTGGTAGATCTACTCTTGTACTACCCATATCATCAATATTAATCAAGCAGGAGTAGAGTTTTACCTCCATCGAGAGGGCCCGAACCTGGGTAAAAACATCGTGTCCCTTGTCTCCTGTTACCATCCGCCTAGACACACAGTTCGGGACCCCCTACCCGAGATCCGCCGGTTTTGACACCGACATTGGTGCTTTCATTGAGAGTTCCGTTGTGTCGTCACCATCAGGAATGATGCCGCATCCCGTCTTTAAAGACGGCGTCCTTGCTAAAGGAGCTTAGGCTGTCGGCCAAACTCTCTGGCTAGGCAGGTTTTTGATGACCACCAGTCCGGCCACCGCACCGATGATGACCTCTCGGGCCATCGAAAGCAATCTTCACATCAGCTCGGAGCTCGCCGAGCAGTTAGATCCTATGGAGCTCTTCTCGCAGAATGAACTCTTGGATCGCATCGCGGCCCTAGGAGTCGCTACTGATTACGACCAGATTGGGCTTAAACCTGATTAGAGAGAGATTGACTCTCCCCAGATTACCCACCACATCGAAGTGGTGGAAGAACAATGCGGCGAGTCTTCGCCCGCCCTATGGACCAGACGCGTCCGCATTCCCGATCCCTCCAAGCCGGATACCCGCGGAGGGGAGGATGTCGCCCAAACCCTGAACCTAAAGTCAGGCGGCAAGCCCAATTCATTGAATAATATCCGAGAAAGCAAGCTTCCGAATTCGGAAACCGCTCGACCCCTGAATCTTACATCGGGCAGGGTTCCGGATTTATTTCCACCCGCCCACCCAACTATACGGGATTTATCCCTAATACAGAAAGAGTCCGGAGAAACAGTACACCACTACTAGGCCAGATTCCTCTTGGTTATGAACAGGATAAAGGACTGCCGTGAGAAAGAAGCAATTTCACTCTTCTTTAACAACTGCACGGACATCGGAATCTTGAACGCCATAAGTCGCCACGAAATTACACGATTTGCCGACTTGACATCCATAGTACGAAAGTACTGTGCGACTGAAAGCGTTCGGAAAACCGAAGATAAATTCTGGGACAATCTGGCCCCGAATATAACACGAGTCCGAAACAAAAGGGCGCATTATCGCCAGGCATCTGAGCCAAACATCAAAAAACAAAAACCCTCTACAGGGTACAGGACCGTATTGGAAGGATGGCTCAATGGACCCTGTAAAATTCATAATTCAGGGAAAGCCACACCAACGCACAGCCTCAGAGCATGTTGGATACTACGGCAGGTGGCCAGAAGTGGCGAGGAGCTTTTAACTCTAGCACCCGAAGAATACCTCCCCGGTACAGTGTCGACAGTCTTCGAGACCTTCACATCAAACAATGCAAGGAAACGAACGCTCTGCAACCTCGCCGAAGTCTACCAAGTAGCAACAATAAACCCATGGAGTGTCACGGCTATCACCTTTAATGCTAGTGAAGAACCTAAATTCGGGACAGCCCGAGCACCAGCCGCATTGGTCCTCAGTCCGATAGTGGACGGCTTCTGACTTACAAAGGTACTCATGGATGGCGGCAGCGGACTCAACCTCATCTATGAGGAAACCCTGCGAAAAATGGAAATTGACTGGAGCCGCATTGAGCGAAGCAACACAACTTTTAGGGGAATAATCCCAAGCCGGGAAGCATGCTGTTCAGGAAAAATCACACTGGATGTGGTGTTCGGCACGCCGAACAATTACAGATCCGAGGAGGTCACGTTTCAAGTGGCCCCGTTCAGCAGCGGCTACCACGCTCTGCTAGGGCGAGAAGCATTTACAATTTTCCAAGCCATACCCCATTACGGGTACATGAAGCTCAAAATGCCCGGGCCCAACGGAATCATCACTCTCGCAAGTTATCCGGACATAGCGCTTCGCGCTGAAAACAAGACAGCCGCACTGGCCCTGGAGGCATTATCTGAGGCCCTAGCGACCGAGGAATTAGCAGCGTTCCGCTGTATGGTGGACAGGGACGATGTGATACTAGACGAGAGATCCAAGTCCACCTCTTTTAAACGAGCGGACGAAATAGTCAAATTCCAAGTCCATCCAACGGACCCTACAAAAACGGCCTCCATCGGGGCACAATTAAAACCCGATGTAGACGCCGCACTCAGAGACTTTCTGCGAGAAAATTGGGACATTTTCGCCTGGCACCGCTCGGATATGCCAGGAATCCCACGCAGGCTGGCCGAGCACAGCCTGAACATCATAAAAGGGTTTAAACCCGTCAAGCAGACCCTACGGCGTTTTTCCAAACCCAAGAGACAAGCCATGGGAGAGGAGCTAGCAAAACTGCTGGAAGCCGGATTCATCAGAGACATAAAACATACAGACTGGCTAGCAAACCTGTTGATGGTACCAAAGAAGGACAAATCTTGGCGCCTATGTGTCGATTTCAAAGACCTAAACAAGGCCTGTCCAAAGGACCCTTTCCCACTCCCCCGAATTGATCAAATCATCGACGCCACCGCAGGACACGACTCATTGTGTTTCCTCGATGCATACTCTGGCTACCATCAAATCAAGATGGCAGAGTCAGACCAGGCCGCAACGGCATTCATCACCCCATACGGCCCATTCTGCTTCAACACGATGCCCTTCGGGCTCAAAAACATCGGCGCAACATATCAGCGCATGATTCAGACATGTCTGGCCAACCAGATCAGCAAAACAGTCGAAGCATATGTAGATGACGTGGTCATCAAAATAAAACATGTCGATACTCTAGTAGACGACTTGAGGCTCACGTTCGACAATCTCCGAACATATGACATTAAGCTCAACCTGGAAAAATGCATTTTCGGTGTACCAGCCGGAAAGCTCCTGGGCTTCATCGTATCCGGTAGAGGAATTGAAGCAAACCCAGCCAAGATCCAAGCTCTGTCACAATTAGATACCCCAAAGGACCTCAAACAAATACAAAAACTGACAGGATGTGTGGCGGCTCTAAGCCGCTTTATCTCCCACTTAGGAGAAAAGACATTACCCCTTTATCGCCTCCTGCGGCGCACCGACCACTTCGAGTGGACGGATGCCGCCATGGCCGGACTCGAAGAAATAAAAGCCATACTGGCAACAAATCCGGTCCTGGCCGCGCCCAACACGGGCGAACCAATGCTATTATACATCGTGGCAACCCATCAAGTTGTAAGCGCGGTGCTTGTCGTCGAACAAGAAGCGGACGGACACAAGTTCCCCCTCCAAAAACTAGTGTACTACGTGTCCACTGTGCTAACTCCATGCAAGTCATGGTACCCGCATTATCAAAAGAGAGTGTACATGGTGTTCATGGCATCCCGGAAGCTGCGACACTACTTTCAAGAGTGCTCCATAATAGTGGCATCCGAAGTACCACTTAATGACATTATAAACAACCGCTACGCAACGGGCCGGATTGCCAAATGGGCCATCGAGCTCCTCCCGTTCGACATAACCTACAAGCCAAGGCGAGCTATTAAGTCGCAGGTTTTGGCCGACTTCATCGCCGAATGGACTGAAGTCGAACTCCCTAAAGAATACGATGCATACTCCAACTGGATCATGCACTTTGACGGCTCCAAAATGTTGGCTAGCCTGGGGGCTGGCATCGTTCTGACGTCCCCAACTGGGGACACAGTCCAATACGTACTTCAGATAATGTACACGGGTTCGAACAACGCAGCCGAATACGAGGCCCTTTTACATGGCCTCCGAATGGCAGTCTCCATGGGCATTCAGCGCCTAGAGGTCCGCGGGGATTCAAATCTCGCAATATCCCAAATAAATGGAGACTTCGACGCCAAGGACCCGAAAATGGCAGCTTACCGCAATGCCATCTTAAAGATGTCAGCTCGGTTTGAGGGGCTCGAATTTCATCACATTGCCCGGGAAAATAACCAAGTAGCAGACGTGCTGGCACGCATTGGCGCCAAGCGCAAGGCCGTCCCTCCCAACATCTTCCTAGAAAGGCTGTTCAAGCCATCTGTATCATGGGAAGGTGTGGGTGCTGCAGTCCCCGGGCCGCCTACAAAAGACCCTGGGCCATCTGCTGAAGTCTGCGAGCCGGATCCGGCTGCTCCAGGGTTAGCCCACATGAAGATGGATTCTAATTCCGGTGAAGGCTTGATAGAAGGCTTACACAATCACTCGAGGGATACGCAGGCTAGAATAGCCTGCTGGGTGGAGCCAATGCGCGCCAGGGCATCGGCTGCTTCGTTGTAGGCACGTGGCACCTGGATAAACTCGCACCCGTCAAAGTATCTGCTCATCTGCTGGACGAGGAAGCGGTAGCTCGCCATGTTGGCGTCCTTGGCGTCCCAGTCGCTAGAGGACTGCTAGACCACAAGGTCCGAGTCGCTGTAGCACAAGATACGGCGGATGCCGATCTCCTTGGCTAGCCGAAGCCCGTGGATGAGCGCCTCATACTCGGTCACATTGTTGGTGGCAACGAAATGGATCTGCAGCATGTACTTTAGCTTGTCACCTTTGGGAGAGGTGAGGACGATGCCAGCTCCAAGACCGGTGTGCATCTTTGAGCCATTGAAGTGCATCTGTCAATGTGCGGATTCCGGCGCTGCGAAAGGTACTGGGTCTTAGCCTAGTCGACTAGGAAGTTGGCCAGCGCTTGGGACTTGATGGCGGTGCGGGGCTGGTAAACGGTGATGTGGAGAGCCAGCTCGATGGCCCACTTGGCCTCCCGGCCTAAGGCATCTCTATTGCCCATGATCTCGGCAAGGGGGACGGTGCAAACGACCATGATTGAGAGCTCCTAGAAGTACTGCTTTAGCTTCTTGGCGGCAAAGCACATGTCGTAGCACATCTTCTGGTAGTCGGGGTAGTTTTGCTTAGAGGACAACACCTCGCTCAAATAGTAGACCAGCCTCTAGGACGGCTGCGCCTTGTTGGCTTCTGCGTGCTCAACTACGATCACCGTGCTGACAACTCGGTTGGTGGCGGCGATAGGAGCATTGGTTCCTTAGCAGCCAGAGCCGCCAGGATAGGCGGCCTAGACATCACCCGCTTGAGCTGGAGAAAAACTTTGTATGCCTGGCCAATCCACTCGAAGCACGTAGTGTCCTTCGTTAGCTGGTACAGAGGGAGGGCCTTCTTGCCTCGCCGGCTGATGAACCGGCTGAGGGATGCTAGGCACCCGGTGAGCTTCTGGACGTCCCGCAACTTGGTGGGTTTCTTCATGCACTTGATGCCCTGGATCTTCACGGGGTTGCACTCCATCCCATGCTCAGAAAAAAGGAAGCCAAAGAGCTGGTCGGCTGGCACTCTGAAGACACACTTCTTTGGGTTGAGCTTGATCTGAAACTGGCACAAGTTGGCGAAGGTCTCCTTTAGATCCTCCAAAAGGGTATCGTGCTTCTCCGTCTTCACCACTATGTCATTCACATAGATGTGGGCATTCCGACCGAGTTGTGGCAAGAGGGACTTCGGCATGCAGCGCCGAAAGGTGGCACCGACATTCTTGGCGATGTAGCAGAAGGCACCGAAAGGGGTGATGAAGGCGGTCTTCAGTCGGTCAGCCAAGTCCAACTTGATTTGTTGGTATCCGGAGTAGGCGTCCAGAAAGGACTGCAGCTCACAATCAGCCGTAGAGTCAATTACTTGATCGATCTGGGGGCAAGGCAAATAGATCCTTGGGGCAGGCCTTGTTGAGGCTCGTGTAGTCGATACACATGCGCCACTTGTTGTTTTTCTTCAAAACAAGGACTGGGTTGGCAAGCTAGTCTGGGTAGAACACTTCTGTGATGAAGGCGGCTGCCAGAAGTCGGGCGATTTCTTCACCATTGATCCTTCTCTTCTCTTCTAATAGGCGCTGGAGGGGTTGCTTCACCAGCTTAGCATCTGGTTGCACATGTATCTTGTGCTCGGCGTACTTCCTCGGAATACCTAACATGTCTTTGGGGGACCATGCGAAGATTTCCCGATTCTCACGGAGGAAGTCGACGAGCTCGTTTTCCTATTTGTTGTCAAGGTTGGATCCTGTGACAGCAAACTTGTCCAGGTGCTCCAGGTCAAAGATGATCCTCTTGGTTTCCTTGGCCGGCTGGAAGGATGCCTCGTCTTCATCATCCTTGAGGTCGGTGGGCATGTCCGGCTGCTTGCTGGCAATGGCCACCACCCGGTCAAGGAGGCGCTTCTCTTCGGTGATGACGAGGGACTCGGCCAGCCGGGAGCTGGCGGCGGCGCACACGAGCGACTTCTTGTAGTCGCCGACAATGGTGATGATGCCCTTGGGACCTGGCATATTGGCCTTTAGGTACACATAGTGTGGAAACATCGTGAACTTGGCTAGTGCGGGCCGCCCAAGAGCACGTGGTAGGGGCTGTCCAGGTCGACCACCTCGAACCAGATGGGCTCGTATCGGAAGTGGGTCTTGTCGCCGAATAGGATGTTGATCCAGATCTTGCCGATTGGTGAGCAGGAAAGCCCTGGGACAATGCCATGGAACACGGTCCGGCTGGGCTGGAGTTGCTTCTCCTTGATGCCCAGCTTCTCCATGGTGTCGCGCTAGAGGATGTAGACGCTACTGCCGCCGTCTATCAGGACTCGGGAGAAGCAGCAAGCCCGCCTCTCCATTGAGAAGGTGGAGTCCAGCACCATTGCATTTGCACCCAGCGAAGGCATCTCGGATGGATGGTCATCACGGTTCCAGGTGATGGGCCTCTCGGACCAGTGCATATATAGGGAGACCTCTGGAATAACAGCATTCACCTTGCGGTGCTACTGACGTTGACTATGCTTGTCGTCGGTTTCACTGGTGAAGATGATGTAGGTGGCGTTATCGTTGGGGAACTCATCTTGGAGCATGCCGACATGACGGGCTGACTGCTGGGGAGCCGGAGCCGCCGGGCTGGCTGCTGGAGGCGGCGGCAAGTCCTCACCCTTAGAGATTCGGGTGAGCCAGCTATACTGACGGTTGTGTGGTTGGATCGCTTCGCGCCACTGTGGAACTTGCACGAGGCATCGAGGGCTTGCTTGAAGGAGAAGGCAGGCTCCCAGGCACCCTTGCCGCCCCGCTGACACTTGGGGCCGGGCTGCCCGGCTGACTGCTGATCCTTGACAGTGGCCACTTGCCAGTTGTTGGAGGCCGTCTGTTGGGCCTTGCACTTGTTGTCCTTTGGCTGCTGGCGCCGGTTGGTGTTGCCAGCCGACGCTTGAGTAGCCGGCTAGATCACCTTGCCGGGCGCGTCAACCCGGATATCTGACTTCATGGAGGAGTTGGCCGTGGCATACTTGTTTGCCACAACCAAGAGCTCATCCAAGGTAGCCGACTCATCACACAGAAGCTTGTGCTTGAGCAGGGTGCCCTCTCGGCACCTAGCGGTGAAATACTCGATGGCCTGCACCTCGTGTACCCCCTCGCAGGAGTTGTGTAACTCGGCCCAGCGCCTGAGGTACTCATGAGTGGATTCAGTCAGACCCTGAATGGACATGGAGAGCTTGCGGGGCTTCGGGGGCCGCTTGTAGGTGCTCGTGACGTTGCGGATGAAGACGTCACTGAAGTCCAACCAGCTGTTGATGATGTTGGGCTTGAGGTTGTTCAGCCATGTGCGGGTCGTGCCCTGGAGCATGAACGGAACATTCTTCACGGCAACACGCTTGTTGCCGTTTGCTATGCTAACTATCATGGCTTACTCGGTCAGCCAGTCCTCTGGCTTCACGGAGCCGGTGTACTTAGGAGTGTCGGGAGGGAGCATGAATCCTTTGGTAAGGGCTCATCGCGGATGGGGGGCCGAAGCAGGCCGGGGCGACTGTGTCCTCCACCTCCATTGCCAAAGACCGAGCCAGCTACTCGATTCGGCGACGAGCGTCGTTCTCGCCGACTACATCACGGGGGCCTAGCCGGTCGCCCAGAGTCGGGTGATCAGTTAGCGCCGGAGATGCCACCCTCTTCCTGCAAGGAGGCAGCCATTCATCCTGCTGGCGCTGATCCTCTGGGTTCGGATGGACTTGCCAGCTAGCCACAACTTTCCCACGAGAATGCCGGCTACAGCTAGCTGCCGACTCCGGGTTCCATCAGCCGCGGCCGCCCCCGCTAGGGGACCGGGAGCATGATGGCAACATCAAGGAGCTCCTGAAGGCGGTTCATCAAGCTGTGCAGTTTCTTGCCCTCCAGGTCCAACTACAAAATACAAATCGATGAAGCTCAATATGGCATGATGCATGGCATGGCAAAGTGCAACAACAAAATACTACACATTAATTGAAGCTCAATATGCAATGAGCTGCATATTGACGAAACTCGAAATTTGATCATTTGGTTCACTCTCGTTTAAGTACTCATCAATATTAAATGTTGGCTAACATGGCAAGATGTGAAGCATACATGAACTACCTAGCTAGGCAAGTTTAAATTAGGCCGGAAACAACAATAACAATTCCGGATAATCCCCATGTGCATATTTCGAATTTGGTACTGTCTTGCCTAAAACCACATGTTAGAGTTGTTAAACATGCAAAATTAGTGCACCATGTTAATCTACTGTTGGTCGAAAACGACACCTATGGGATCACTGGAATCCCCACCACGGTCGGCAGGCGCGAGGTTGTGGAAAGAGTGGGTCTAGGAGTCAGCACAAAGATCGTTTACCCAGGTTCGGGCCGCAAGGATGCGTAATGCCCTAGTCCTGTTTGTTGTATATTTGAGTGTTCTTGAATTCTTGAACTAGCTACGGCACATGGATTTTTCCAAAGATCTGAATCCCTTCCCAGTATGCCTCGGGGCTCCTTTTATAGTTCAAAGGGGACGCCACAGTGGCACACAGGAGGTGGAAAGTGTATATAGTGTACAAGCTTATCACCTGACATCACAGGACAAAAAGCATTACATGCGCTACTTAGGTGTCCTCTTATTTTATCAGGGATGGCAACGAAGCCCGTCCCATCCGTCGCCGCTTCGCATTACTTCGACACACGTCCAGGCCAACGAGGCGTGCAGTGCCATGTAAGCTGGCAGGCTGCTGAGCTGGTGTGGTGGCAGGGTCTTCATGAAGATCTGCATGCCACCACGCAGGTGCTTGACTGGTTGGCTTAGGAGCCACGTATTGCCACGTGGGTACTTGCTTAGTTGGGGGCCTGTCGTTGAGCTGGGAAGGTGACAGGGCGGCACAGCCTTGCCACGGTATTGCTAATATTCCCTTCAAGGGTCTTGTCGGAGCCTTGCGAGCGCCCCTGCAAGAGTCTCGCCGGGGCCTCATGGGTATCTTCGGCAGGAGCCTTGCCGGGGCCTCGTGGGTATCTTCGGCAAGGAGCCTCGCCGTTGTTTTGTCTTCACAAAGATCTGCATGCCACTATGCAGGGCCCCCTTCCCGAGCTTTGGTCCTAATGTTGTCGATGGTGTCGGAACTCTCAGGCTCAAGGGTGGTAGCCTTGCTGGCATTGGGTAAGTTGCCCAGGCAAGGCTCTTGCCAGGGATGTGTAGGCCGCCCCGGCAAGGGTCTTGCCGGGGGAAGCCCATCTTGTCGCTTTCCCTTTTGCGCCCCTGGTTTGAGCGCCGCTTCAGTAGTCTTGTACTTTTTCTTCCTTCCACTGCCCTGCTAAGCATGGCCACAAGTGTGGCTCTGACTGCCCGTGCACAAGTAAAGGGGTAGAAAGAGGGGCCCTACTTTTGTGCAGTGACAGGAGCCCCCGGGCCTAGCCCACACATAAGCACGATGCGTTGCTGGGCTAGGCCCAGAACGGTGCGCGGGCATGCGTGGCAGAGTTCTACCGCAGAATTCCATCGCCAGTTGTGATTCCCCACGACCCGCGTCGAATGCGTGATGTGGGGGTCGTGCGTGGGGTGACCTCAACATGCTTACGTCACCCCGCGGTTAATAGTAAAGAGGTGGACCGTGCCCTCCCCATAAAAACAGAGGAAGCCGTAGGGGCGCAGCTCTTTTACTAAGTGGACTCGGGTTGTGGCCATTATGGCACCCGCACCCCGAGACCACGGGGCGTAAAACGGCCGTTCCACTTGCCATCTGAATCCTGGCTCGCCCGCCACGTGTCCTTGATGCCTCGGGGAGGGCAGGCGGTGGACACAGAGGGTACGAGCTTTAATGCCGGGGTGGGGGGCTAGGCCCCGCCGATTGGAGCAGCGGGTCGGTCCAGTCTCCTTACGCCCCCAGCGGCTGGATTGGTTGATTGGGGCGGTCGCCTTCAGGCTTGCTCGGCCCCGTATCCTTATAAAAAGGGGAGAGGGACAGTGTCTTCCCGCATCCGTCTTCTCCCAGTCTGGTCTCTTTCCTTCCCTTGTCATGGCGAGAGGGCGCGGTCGTGGCTGTCCCTCTATGGAGGCAACTAGGTCTTCCTCTCGCCAGAGAGCCGTGGTGGTTAAGGAAGAGCTAGACGCTCAAGGTGAAGGCCACGTTCGAGGCGGAGGCGCCGAATGGGGCCGCGGTCGGCAAGGCGGTCGAGGTAGAGGTGGGCATAGAAGGGGGATACCTGCGTCGCCACCGTCTTCGTCACCATCTCCACCACCATCTCCTCCTGCTTCATCGAGCGGCCATGTCAAGGACACGGTGCCGGAGTTCATCGTCAAGTTGCGCGAGCCACTGCGCAGCCGCCTTCATCATCCCAAGGCGTTTGCGAGGATGCTGGAGATTGACCTGCCACCGAGGTTGAGGCTTCACATGCAGGGGTATTGCAATGGAGACATGTGGGAGAACACAAGGTTCCCCGTCCCTCACTTGATGAAGGGGTTGGAAAACCTTCGCACGCGCCCACTACTTGATGAAGGGGCACGTTCTCCACTTCAAATTAGTGGAGAGCAATTTGCTCTTCGTCAAGGTCTTTGGGCACTCGGGAATCAGGTTAGGGTGCTGCACGGAGAGCTCGACCGACGATGAAAGATCCTCCTCCAGCGATGGTGATGAGGAGGACATCGGTGGGGAAGATGACAAGGACGGGTCCAACTAGGCGTCGGACACACCGTCATCGGGCGACGCCGGCAGCACCATCATCTGCACCTGGTCCCCCGGCAAAGTGATTTCCCAGGTGCGGAGCCAGCTCCATGAACTTCTCGGGGTCACCTCCTTGGGCGGCTGACATGGGAAGGCCAGAGAAGACGAAGAAGGCGGGTGGCGGGCCATCAAGTCGGAGTACCATGGCACCGATGTCTTCGTCTCGTATTGCGGCCCATTGCCTCATCTATTGGCTCTTCTCCTGGCACCATCCTCACTAGCCCTCTTTCGGACGGCCACCAGGATGTTCTCTTGGTGTCTTCTGCTGCTCGTACCTCGGCTAGGCACTTATTTTGGCTTCCTGCCATCTTGTTCCATTTCCTGGGGAGAGGGACAAGAAAGGGATTACGGGCATCTTATCTCTTTTTAGTTTTTAAGCCTACGGGCAATTGTCAGATTTAAACCTTGTAATCCCCTTGCTCATGTTTACATTTCGTATGAACTATACCTGTAAGGGACATATTAATGAAAAAAGGGTGCTTGCCGGGTTCTTTGTGCGTGAGCGAAGCCCATGCCAAGGAATGAATCCTTGTTCTTTTTAAGATAAACATTGTCTCCTGGCAACAGGCCTTGCCGTCCCCTTACTTCATTTGACCATACTCACGCTTTTGGCGGAGGCAGGGGTGAAGTAGGGTTAGGCCCTTCATTTGCTTCGTTGTCACCACGACTACCACCAAGTTCCGACCCAGGGAATAGTTCTTGGGTACAGGAAAAGGGGAGCACGGTGGCCTGGGAATAAAACGAGGTTTCATACGTCCCAATTTAATACAGAAATTCACAACAGGGTGTAAATGACTTATCTGAATCTGTAGCCCCCCGACAACCTTGGCTTGTCGTGGTTGGACCCTTGTGTCTGCGGCCCCCGGTAGCCTTGGCTTGCCGGGACCGGAGCGCCGGCTTGTTCCCTTTCTTCCAAATAGCTCAGCAAAAATTTCCATCTACCCTGCGAACCAAAGAGGACGGAAAGGAACAGAGATACACACACTCGATATCTACGCTAGGGGTTAGTCGCCGGTAAGCACTATCAACCCTAATCGAGGGAGAGACTCAACCTAGCATGCATGTTATAATTTAGGGCGCCATCTCCTTGGGGAAGTGCATCTGGATTACATACTTGAGGTGCTCTCCGGTGGGTGCAACGAGCAGCACACCAGCACCAGCGCAGCGAGAATGCCCCGTCAAAGTACATAACCCAGTTGCGACTTGTTTCCTTGCCGGGAAGAGTGGTCTCCTGGATCTCTTTGTCGGGCGTCGAGGTCCACTCTGCAATGAACTCTGCCAAGACTCTGCTCTCGATCGTTGAAGTACTTTCAATCTTCAAACCAAATCTCGACAGCTCCAAGGCCCATTCCATAATCCTCCTGGCTGCATCCGGGTTATGCAGTATCCATTACAACGGGAGGCGGGTGACGACGGTGATCTCGTGCGCTTGGAAGTAATGACGCAGCTTCCTCGAGGCCATAAGGAGGACGAAAAGCAATTTCTGCACACCGGAGTACATTGACCTAGCCCCCTGCAAGAGGGAGCTGACAAAGTAAACCGGGTGCTACATCATCTTCTTCTTATGCACCACTTCATTTGGTTGCATAGGCCGTGTTCCACCGGCGTCATACCCTGCCAGGGGCCTCGCCTTGCCGATACCAGGCCTTGCCGTTGCCACTGCCCCTTCGTCGACCTCCGTCCGCGCCACTAGCGCGACGCTGAACACTTGATTCGTTGCCACTAGATATAGCAGCAGCGGCTCTTGTATTTTAGGCGCAACCAGTATCGGTGTGGAGGAGAGGTATTTATTCAAATCCTGCATCGCTTCTTCGGCCTCTGGGGTCCATTCCATTGGGCCCGCCTTTTTGAAGATTTTGAAAACGGGAAGGGCACGCTCAGCAGACTTGGAGATGAATCTGCTCATGGCGGCAACGCAGCTAGTGAGCCAATGCACATCCTTGATCAGCCTAGGCGCCTCAATCTGCTCAATGGCCTTGATCTTGTCTGGATTTGCCTCGATCCCACACTGTGACACAAAGAACCCGAGAAGTTTGCCGGACAGAACACGGAAGACACACTTCTCAGGGTTCAGCTTGAGGTTGATCTTGCGCAAATTTGCAAATGTCTCTTCCAAATCTTGTACAAGTGTTGCCTTGCCCTTGGTTTTGACCACGATGTCATCCATATAAGCTTCCATATTTCTATGTAGCTGGGGCTCAAAACCAATTTTGACTGCTCTTGCAAAGATTGAGCCATCACTCTTCAACCTGAAAGGCATCCGTAAAAAGCAATGCGTACCACACGGGGTGATGAATGTTGTCTTCTCTTCATATTCTCTCGTCATGAAAATCTGGTGGTATCCTAAGTAGGTGTCAAACAATGATAACAAGTCACACCTGGCCGTGGAGTCAACAATCTGGTCAATGTGTGGCAATGGGAAAAGGTCTTTTGGACAGGCCTTATTGGTATCAATGTAATCAATACACAGCCTCCACTTCCCATTTGCCTTGCGCACCACCACCGGATTGGCCACAGACGTTGGATGGAGTACTCCTCTCACTAAGTCTGCCGCCTCCAGCTTCCGGGTATCCTCTGTGATGAACTCCTGCCTTTCCAAAGCTTGCTTCCTGACCTTCTACTTGACGGGTAGTGCATGAGGAAAGACAACAAGATGGTGCTCAATCACCTCCCTGGGAACGCCGGGGATGTTGGATGCTTGCCATGCAAACACATCGACATTCGCCTGCAGGAAAGTGACAAGCGTGCCTTCCTATTTGCTATCAAGGGTGGAGCTTATGGTGAAAGCCCCTCACGTGCCATCCTCCTTGACGGACACCTTCTTTGTCTCTGGTGGTGCAGCTCTGGATTTCTTGCACTTGCCAGTGGAGCTCTCTGGCACGTCCTCGACGGGAGCACAGCACTCCGAAGAGGTGCACTTGCCGGAGTGGGTGCGAGAGGTCTTAACGGTCTTCTTCCCTCCCGGGGCTTTGGAGGGAGGAGCATGTGCCTTGGCGGTAGTCGCCGCAACTGCTTCCTGGTAGAGTCGGTCAATGTAGATTAGCACATCCTTCTTGTCGGAGGGGACGGTGATGATGGTCATCGGCCCAGGCATCTTCAGCGTGTTATAGGCATAGTGTGACGCCGCCATGAACTTGGCTACTGCCGGGTGGCCGAGGATCCCGTTGTAGGGCAAGGGGATCTCGGCTACATCGAAGACAATCCTCTCTGTCCTGTAGTTCAACTCGCCTCCAAACATCACGGGCAGCGTGACCTTACCCTTCGGCTGACTCCTTCCTGGGTTGACCCCTTGAAACGTGCCCATCTCTTCAAGGTCTCCATCAGGAATCTGCAGCCTTTTGATCACAACAGGCGAGATAAAGTTCAGACTGGCCCCGCTGTCATCTAGCATCTTCGTCACCTTGAGGTTGCGTATCGTTGGTGAAACCAACAACAGCAGACACCCGACCCCAGTTGTGCGATTAGGGTGGTCCTCGGTGTCAAAAATGATAGGCGTGCTGGACCACTTTAGTGGCTTCTGAGCATCAAATGATGGCTCCACCACCGCGATCTCACGCGCCCACTACTTGAGTTGGTAGTGAGAGGTGTGCAGCAAGGCGCCACCATCGACGCACATGGCCTCGGTAGCTTTCTGAAACTCATGGTCGTCGGACTCGTCGTCCCCGTCATGAACATTGTCTTCCTGCTTCTTGTCGCGGCCCCAGGCGGGCCTCTCTTGCTGGTTATACTTGCCGCGGCGGCCTCCTTGGCCACCATGCTTCTTGCCGGATCCTTCGGCACCGTCCTGGCCCTTCTCCTTGTCCCGCCTCTCATACTTGGCTTTCTCAGCAAGTAGCTCAACTTGTCGGCAGTTCTAGAGGTCGTGGCCCTTGGTGCGGTGGATCTTGCATTACTGCTTGTCGGAGCTTCCTAGCTTGTCGGCAGCCGCAAAGGCCCGGCAAGCGGTGCACCCGGCAATTTCCTTGCCTGGGTCGTTTGCATTGGCCATCTTGGCAGCGCCGGTGTCGTCGCATCCCTCGAAGGCAACCATGGCCTTGCCCTTGCACTTTCTGTTGCGGCGCCGACCCTTCTTCCTCGGGGCGGTGGAGTCTTCGTCTGTGCAGTTGGTTTCCGCACCAGCGTCCTCACCGGGGTATTTTCTCCCCTCTTCAGCTCGAGCGCACCTATCGGCCAGAACATAAAGTTCGGCCACATCTTTGACCTTGTTCATCGCTAGCTCTTCACGCATCTTGCGGTTGCGCACATTCTGATGGAATGCGCTGATCACAGCGACGGGATAAACATCTGGGATGTTGTACTGCACCCGGCTGAACCTCTCTATGTACTTGCGTAGATTTCACCTTCCTTATGTGGGATGATATGCAAATCGCTTGCCTGTCCATGATCTTAATGTCCCCCAGTGAAGGCACCGACAAACTCATCACACAAATCCGATGAAGAAGAAATGGAATCCGCCAGCAAGTGCATCAACCATGACATGACATTGGGCTTAAGTGCCAACCGGAAGTAATTGGCAAGAACCTTGTCATCACGGGCCCCATCATCTTGCATCGCGATGGTGTAGATGCTGAGGAACTCCGACGGGTGAGTCTTGCCGCTGTACTTCTCGCCAACATCGGCTTGAACATGCGGTGGGAGGGCCACTGGAAGTGCCGCAACTCACGGGTAAAGGCTGGGCAAACCGCCTCGTAGGGTAGGCCACCATAGCCTCCCGGTGCCAGGTGGTCCGTAGTGGGCCCTATCTGCCTATCTGACTGGTGGCACGCTTCATGCCGGTGTTCGATGGTGGTTCGAGCGTCTTCAAGGGCTCGCTCCCGAAGAAATTGGCGCTGATCGTGGTGGGTCCGTGGGTCGGACGATGCTATCGAATTTTATCACAAGCATCATCACGACGGACCGATTGAGGGAGTCCTGGATTAGGGGTTATTCGGATAGCCGGACTATATACTTTGGCCGGACTGTTGGACCGTGAAGATACAAGACTCAAGACTTCGTCCCGTGTCCGGATGGGACTCTCCTTTGCGTGGAAGAGAAGCTTGGCGATCCGTATATTATATTTCCTTCTTTGTAACCGACTCCATGTGAACCCTAGCTCTGTCCGGTGTCTATATAAACTGGAGGGTTTAGTCCTTAGAGACAGAATCATAATCATCATAGGCTAGCTTCTAGGGTTTAGCCTCTATGATCTCGTGGTAGATCAACTCTTGTAACACTCATATCATCAATATCAATCAAGCAGGAAGTAGGGTTTTACCTCCATCAAGAGGGCCCGAACCTGGGTAAAACACCATGTCCCTTGCCTCGGGTTACCATTAGCCTTAGTCGCACAGATCGGGACCCCCTACCCGAGATCCGCCAGTTTTGACACCGACATTGGTGCTTTCATTGAGTGTTCCTCTGTGTCGTCGCTGCAAGGCTTGATGGCTCCTTCAATCATCAACAACAACACGGTCCAGGGTGAGACTTTTCTCCCCGGACAGACCTTCGTGTTCAGTAGCTTCGCACTACAAGCCAATTCTCTTGGCCATCGGGAGCAGATTGACAGCTACGCCCCTGGCCATCAAGTCAGATTCGGAAACTTGAACTACACGGCCGATATCCGCAGAGACCTGATCTTCGACGAATTCGGGCCTATGCCAGAAGCACCGAACAGTCACGACGAGCACGGCTTAGACCTGCTGTCTGACAATACTCGGGATATTGCACCTGCAGGAGCTCTGGGCCTAAATCCAGGGCAAGTCGCATTGTCCGAGGACGGGTGGATGGAACCTGACCCGGAGGCCGCACGCTCACCGGCGGTAGAGCCGAACACAGACTTCATCCCCAAGGAAGCCTATGACACCGGACCACCGGACTCGTGTCCGGCTATAGGTTCCAGTCCGTGCACCCCGAGCCCACCGAATCTGGTTGGGCTCCGGTAATGGAGTTCACCGCTGCAGATATCTTCGAGCACTCGCCCTTTGGCAACATGCTGAACTCATTAAAGTCTCTCTCTTTGTCAGGAGACTCTTGGCCGAACTATGTCCGTCTCAAGGGGAATAAAGCGATGAAGAAATTTGTTGCCCACCCACCACCCACTTTATAGCCACTGTCGAAGATGTATCAAACATGCTTGACTTCGACTCCGACGATACCGACGGTATGAACGTCGGCGCAGGAGACGATTCAGAACCACCACCAACGGGGCGCTGGACTGCCACCTCGTCATACAATATATACATGGTGGATACGCCTAAGGAGGATGACAGCGACAAACCGGAGGATAAAACCCCCGGATAAAAGCCAAAACTACGGCGTAGACGCCGCTCCAAGTCCAGCAACAGTAAAAATAGCGATAATAGCGCTAGAAAGATCGACACCGCAGTCAACTCTAAGGGAAACAATGACCATATGGACCTAGCAATGGAGCAGGATGAGCCAGGTCATGCCGAACACAGCCCGGAGCAGACGCCCGATCACAGTGATCCCGACGGACGAACTCATCAAACTGCCCCGGGACAAGAACACAGTCCGGACGACGATGCATTCATCTTCCCGGAAACACGTTTGGAACGAGATAACCTCCACAGAAGGCTTATGGCCACCGCAAGAAGTCTAAAGAAGAAGAAGCAAAGGCTTAAGGCCGCACAAGAAACGCTCAATCGCAAATGGAATAAAGTGCTAGACACTGAAGAAAAGTACGGCGACGATCGCCAAACAAAGAGTTATCCAAAGTGCAAGCCGCTATCAGAATTCGACGACGAGGCCGTTCCACCGAAGAACAATATGGCCAGTAGGCTGAACCAACCACTCCGTAACCGCAATAGAGCAGCTACTGACACCGCACATGATTTACGTGAGCTCCTGGATAAAAAGGTCGGCACGACCAGGTCCATCTATGGATCTAGAGGACACGCCTCGGCGTAGGACTATGGTCACCAAAACGATCAAACTGATCGGATACCAGTTCAGAATCACCACCGGAGACAACAACAGCCGACGGCATGCCACAACATGTCCAGATACAGAGGGGCTGCTCACCCTCTGTGCTTCACCGAAGAGGTACTGGAGAATGAATTTCCACAGGGTTTTAAACCTATGAACATAGAGGCATATGACGGAACAACAGACCCCGGGGTCTGGATTGAGGATTTCATCCTGCATATCCACATGGCTCGAGGGGACGACCTCCACGCCATCAAATATCTTCCCCTCAAGTTGAAGGGACCAGCTCGACACTGGTTGAAAAGGTTCCCCGAAAATTCAATCGGAAATTGGGAGGAACTCGAGGATGCTTTCAAGGTCAATTTTCAAGGGACCTATGTCCGACCTCCGGATGCGGACGATTTAAGTCACATAATTCAACAGCCCGGAGAGTCCGCCCACAAGCTTTGGAACAGATTCCTCACTAAGAAGAATCAATTTGTCGACTGTCCAGAGGCCGAAGCCCTGGCGGCCTTACAGCACAGTATCTGGGATGAGTGGCTCGCCAGACACCTCGGCCAAGAAAAGCCGAGGACAATGGCTGCCCTAACAAGCCGTATGACCTGCTTTTGCGCGGGTGAAGACTGCTGGTTGGCCCGTAGAGGCACTAGCGACCCAAGTACATCCGAAATCAGGGATGGCAACGGGAAGCCACGGCGCAATAAAAACAAATGTTGAAACAAGGAAGAAAGTCCGGACAACACTACAGTCAATGCCGGATTCAGGGGCTCTTGACCCGGTCAACAAAAGAAGTCATTTAAAAGCGACAAAGAAGGACCGTCCGGCCTGAACAAAGTCCTGGCCAGACTGTGCCAAATCCATGGCACCCCCGAAAAACCTGCGAACCACACTCATAGAGAATGCTGGGTCTTTAAGCAGGCCGGCAAATTAAATGTCGCACACAAGGAAAGGGAAACACCAAGTGAAGATGAGGATGAGCCTCGCCAACCGAACACTGGGGGACTAAAAAATTCCCACCAAAGGTAAAAATAGTAAACATGATCCACGCGACTCACATACCCACGAGAAGGCGAGAACGCGCGCTCAAAGACGCATACGCCATGGAGCCGTCGCACCCAAACTTAACCGCTGGTCGGCCTGCCCGATCACTTTCGATCACAGGGACTACCCGACTAGTATTCGGCACGGAGGATCAGCTGCCTTGGTGCTCGACCCAATAATCGACGGATACCATCTCACTTACGTCCTCATGGACGACGGCAGTAGTCTTAATCTAATATACCAGGACACTATCCGTAGGATGGGGATAGACCCATCCAGAATCAGCCAAAGTAACACCACCTTTGAAGGGGTGATACCAGGCGTCGAAGCCCACTGCAAGGGCTCCCTCGTACTGGAGGTAACATTCGGTTCCCCAGGAAACTCCAGAAGCGAAGAACTACTCTTCACCATCGCCCCCTCCAAAGCGGCTATCATGCATTGCTTGGGAGAACGGCCTTCGCCCGCTTCAACGCAGTACCGCATTACGCCTACCATAAACTCAAGATGTCCGGTCCACGTGGCATCATCACCTTTAACGGAAACACAGAGCGTTCCTTACGCACGGAAGAATATGCGACGGCTCCAGCAGCCGGACTTTAAGTTCCCTCTAATACCAGAAAGCATGATTGGTCCTTAAGACCATGGACACGGTTAGACGAGTCCGGCAGCCCAGATAAACCTTGTCTTGGCGCCACACATGTAATCCCATAGAGGACACCAGGGGCTATAGATAATTAATAAAGCCCAATTCTCGGCCTGAACTTATTAACAGGCCAATGTCTTACACTTTTACTATCCATTACTGATAGACAACTTTTCGCACGCTTACGTCATACTCTTCTACATGAGTTTTTCTTTTTACAAACACCATTCGTGCGACACCCTCCTAGGACACAGAACAACGGGGACAAAGGCGTAGACGTGCAGCAGGGCCCCGCTCAAAGGTTTCTCTTTAGATTAAGCCCCTGTGTAAACCTTCTTTATTGTCTCTTGTTGCTTACACATCCCATGGGTACTACACCCACAGAGGATACTATCGTTATTGGCATTTCGCCACGACAGACTAATGCACGTACCTGGGAATACATGATTCATAATAAAGGGCATTACTCAGCCCAGTATATGTTATAAAGTCCGAATACCTTCGGGAGTGTTCGGCGTCGCGAGTTTGGCCTTATATGCATCAGCTCCAAATTATGTCTTTGGTCAAATGTTGGGTTTGCCCGGCTCCTGGGTTCACCGCCTTATGTTCCGTTCTTATCGGCTAAGGTGGCCAAAGGAGAACTACTGCGATTAGGCCCTGGTTATTCCGGATGAGCACCTCAGTAGAGAAAGCCGAAAACTGACTGTCATGATATAGCGAGAGACTGTTCAACCACTCGAAGACTCATCAAAACCTTTAGGGTTCCTCCGCATTAATGAAGGGCCGCTTACCGGTCATGTACACACGCGCCCGGATTTGGATGCACGCAAAGGTACGAGGGGCTACATAGTAGCCCCACCGTCAAACTCCTATGGCTAAGTGAAAGTGTTAAACCTATATAGTCCGGTTGCCTAGTTCGACGTGCGATCACCTCCTTAATGGACCAAGATGTTGGACCAAGTGTGATTACACATATTTTCGCGAACACCCCCGCATTATATGCGTGGGGCCGAAGCCAACAACTGCTAACTTTCAGAATTGCATATATATATATATATGTATATATATATATATATGTATATATATATATATATATATCGGCCCCACAGGAGGCACAATAACACTCTCGGGCGAGAAGTATAAATATAGCCTCCATAATCAAAATAACATTATTTTTACAATGACATGATTTGTCACTCGAACATGACATTCTTTGGGCACTGAGCCTCTATTAAGCGAGCACCTTCTGCTACCTCCTCCAAGATGTGCTCTGCCGGATCCTGGCCCCCCGCCAGATTCTGGGTCGCAACGATGGTGGCCTCCATATCTGTCCAATATGCTTTAACACGGGCAAGAGCCATCCGTGCATCCTCTATGCACGTCGGCCTCTTCATGGCATCGATCCATGATACGGCACCAAGGAATTGTTACACTAAACAAAAATAATTGTCCGGCTTAGGCCCTTCGGCCATAGATGGTCTATTATAGACCGCATTGCAAGACCAGACAGCCTATGGAGCTCGGCCACAAAAGACATCCTCTCACTCAAAGGCAATGTGTGCATTGGAGCGCTGAATTGCGACCAGAACAACTTTTCCACTTCATCACCTTTTTTATCCTCAAAAAACTTGGCCGCATAAGCCGTACTCTTCACCAAATCCGCATAGGCGTCTGCAGGACTCCAGTGTCGATCCAGAGGAGCGTACTTCGGATCTAAAAACATCGTCTCCAACAAATAAGGGTTTCCAGCCGCGATTTCTCCGGCCTGTCGAAGCTCCTCCCGCGCATCCTAATCTCGGAACGCGTCTCCTTGGCCGCATCAATGGCCTTTTTCAGGTCAGCCGAATTAGCCTTATTGTCGGTGTCAAAACCGGCGGATCTCGGGTAGGCGGTCCCGAACTATGCGTCTAGGCGGATGGTAATAGGATACAAGGGACACGATGTTTTACCCAAGTTCGGGCCCTCTTGATGGAGGTAAAACCCTATGTCCTGCTTGATTAATATTGATGATGTGTGTTACAAGAGTGGATCTACCACGAGATCAAGGAGGCTAAACCCTAGAAGCTAGCCTATGGTATGATTGTTGTTCGTCCTACGGACTAAAGCCATCCGATTTATATAGACACCGGAGAGGGCTAGGGTTACACAGAGTCGGTTACAATGGTAGGAGATCTACATATCCGTATCGCCAAGCTTGCCTTCCACTCCAAGGAAAGTTCCATCCGGACACGGGACGAAGTCTTCAATCTTGTATCTTCATAGTCTTGGAGTCTGGCCGATGATGATAGTTCGGCTATCCGGACACCCCCTAGTCCAGGACTCCCTTAGTAGCCCCTGAACCAGGCTTCAATGACGATGAGTCCGGCGCGCATGTTGTCTTCGGCATTGCAAGGCGGGTTCCTTCTCCAAATGATTTATAGAAGATCGTGAACACCAGGATAGTGTCCGGCTCTACAAAATAAATTCCACATACCACCGTAGAGAGAATAATATTTACACAAGTTCAATCTGCTGACGTTTTTGGTGGCGTGACGTCACACCACTACCAAGCCTTCACTAGAATTGTTTTTATTGTACCACCTCAGTGTGTTTAGCGAAGCGGTTTCCTTGGCACGTCTTGTCGAAGCAGAGATCGTGTTCCCCTTATTCCGGGATTCCCATAAATTCGGACGTGGGTAACCCAACCACACCCGTTGCCACGCCCCCTCCATCGAAGGTGGGTTCCAAACGGTCACGGGGACGTCTCTTGGTATTCTTCCTCTTTATAATGAGACCAAGGCCCATCCTTTTTCTTCAATCTTCAATCGAATCCGCCCCTCACCCCAAGTTCCAACACCCAGGGCTCCAGACTCGGGTACCTTCGACCTTCGACAATGCCCGGCTCCGACCTACGAGGCCGGTGGATGCCCTCCTCCTTCACGGAAGAGGACGTGCTAAAGCTGAGAGACGCCAGGTACTTAACCTACAAGATTTCGCATAGGTTGCCTGCCCGAGGGCAAGTTATTCCTACTCCCGAGCTTGGCGAGAGCGTCATGTTCGTGTCTCACCTCCGTCGGGGTTTAGGCTTCCCGATGGACCCCTTCGTGAGGCGGCTCATGTTTTACTATGGGCTGGAATTCCATGACCTGGCTCCGGAGTCCATCCTCCACATCTCATCATTCATTGTTGTCTGCGAAGCCTTCCTCCGCACTACCCCTCACTTCGGCTTGTGGCTCAAAACCTTCAACGTGGAGCCGAAGATGATTGAGGGGCGTCAGGCAGAGTGCGGCGGGGCGGTTATAAGCAAGAGGACCGATCCTCCATGGCCCGAGGGCTCTTTTCAGGAGGAGCTCGGCTTATGGCAATAGGAGTGGTTCTATATCACCGCTCCCAGGGGAAGCAGGCAGAGCCCGCCGCCCGTCTTCCACTCGGGCCCTCCACAACAGATGACGTCATGGGTCAACAAGGGGCTTAACTGGGGGCCGTCCAAAGACGTACCCCTGTTGCAGGACCGGATTCGAGGCCTCCAAGAAAGGGAGATTAATCTGGTCGTAGTGGCACAGGTTATGTTGATTCGGCGCCTTCTGCCCTGCAAATGTCGCCCCCTCCTCCTGTGGGAATTTAATCCGGAGGGGCCACGAGTTCTTCGGATCGCAAGAGATGCGTCCGGACTTGACCGAGGACGCTGGTCTAAGCTGCAATCGCCCGGATACTCAAGTAAGTAGCCCTGTGTCCGGATATATTGTCCATTTATTTATCATGGGTTTGCCTTTTAACCAGCTATCCCTCGGACAGGAGTGGATAGCGCAACAAAACTGATACGGTGTCCGGCCCCCGTCCCTGAGATCACGCCGGATCCCGTGTTAGTCAAGATGTTGGAGGTTGCGCCTTCGGAGGAGAGCGAAGGGGGGCACAGGAAAACTACCACATCTACCAAGGAGGCTTTCAATAAGGGGGGAATCGAGAATCCCTCCTTCCAGGGGGGAGAAGAGGACCGCTTCCGAAGACCTGGAGGCCAAGGCCTCAAAGCGGGGAAGGAAATCTGCGCCGGAAGGTCCTGCGCCGGGAAGAGCCCTGGCCGCACAGTCTCCCCAGAGGAATCAGCCCTCCAGTGAGCCGTAAGTAAAAAGGGGGAATTTTGTAATAGGGAACGCCCCTGTATTATCTCCAAAGGTAACCGAAGTTTTCACCTTGTAGTTCGGATGTCAGCCCATCTCAGCAGAGCTCCTCTTCGGGGGACCTTCGTCCGGAGATGATGGAGAGCGAGACGCCTCCATCTGCCGCCCCGTCGGGCGGGGCGGACGAACCTGAGGTGTCTTCATGGAGGGTCTCCCCGAGTCCGGCGGGGCCGGAGAGTCCAGCACCCATTGGAGTACGGCCGGTGGAGCTGCAGGATTTGCTCAAGAGGGCATCTATCTCGGAAGATCACCGCACATTAATGAGTATGGTAATTGAGAGGATCTCATCCGCCGAAAGCGGGTTGTATGAGGCCGTCGGATGTTTGCTGACGGGGTTTGAGGTACGTAAAAAAATGACATACCTTTTGACAGTTTTGCACATGGAGTGTGTCCTGTATAGATAGTAGCGCCTGAGACTTGGTATGCTGTCGAAAGCGATAGCGTGCCAAGGATCATAATCTCAGTTATAGAATGTCGCCTTTCCTATGCAGGTGGCGGAACGTTCGGTGGCCAGCCGGACTGATGGAGTTGCCGAACTGAAGAGGCAACTCGATGTTGCGGATGCGGACATCGCGCTGGTCAATAAGCGACTTAATGAGTAGCAAGGTAGGTGGTTGCTCCGCGGTTGCCAGGTAAGGGAGATGATGCCCGTTCCTTACAATTTGTATGCTTGATGCAGATGGTGCCGCTCCTATGGAAGACCTTCGAGCAGAGCTTGCTTGAGCCAAGGAGCAAGCCAGGAAGAGTGATGCGGCTGCCTCAAAGGCAGCGGAAGAGCTAAAAGCCAAAAAGGCTGCTCACTGCCGAAGCGGAGGAGACGGCCAGAATGGCCGCGAAATTAAAAGATGTTGCCGACCGCTATGAGGTTCTTGAAAGAGAACGCCAAGCGGAGCAAGAGGACCTGAAGAAGGCCGCCGCCGAAGCCAAGGATGCCCGTGGTGTGATGCGGGCTATGAAGGAGGAACTGCGTCAGGACGGAGACATTGCGGCTGGAAAGCCCTTTCTACTGCGTAGGAAGTTTACGGATCCGAAGTATGCTCAGTTGGGCCAATTGTGTGGTTCAAAGGATCCTTATCTGGATTTGGCGGCGAGTGCGGCGGACACAGTCGTGCACTTCGGAAGCCAGGAGGATCACGAAATGGAAGAGCTTTTCTGGTCTCAATTCCATAGTCCGGAGCGTCCACTCCCGTTGGCTGATCGGCTAGCTGAGTGGGCTGAGCTGAATAGATTGTCCGGACTTGCCATGACGGATGTGGTCGCTCATCTGTGGCCGGAAAGGCCCAAGCTGAAGAGTTATTTTGGCTTGTTGCAGCAATTCCTTGAGGCAGTGCCGCATATCAAGGCGATGAAGCGGTCGACATGCATAGAAGGTGCACGGATGGCTCTCGCCCATGTTAAGACACGCTGGGCGGAAATGGATGCCACCGCTGTTCCATCCCGGGGTTCGGACAAAAGCCGGTGACCCGCCGAGCACTATTTTGAGGAAGTCCTGTAGGGCGCTCGTTTAATAGAGTCGTAGTGCTCAAAAGATGTCATGTTCAAATGACGTGTATGATTTGTGAGATCATGTTTATAATGCAATAGCTTTTTATACTTGTGCGTTCAAGTATTGAACTATCTCCTGTGCGGCCGTATATGTATGTATAACCTGAAAGATGGCAGTCTTTGGCTTCAACCCCCACGCACATGGTGCGGGGGTGTTTGCAAAAAGAAAAACGCTTTTTCACACTTAATCCAACGTCTTGGTCCTTTTGAAGGAGGTGATAGCATAGCAAACTAGGCAACCGGACTATAATGCTTTATCACTTTCACTTAGCCATAGGAGCTCGAAGGTGGGCTACTATATAGCCCCTAGAGGCACCGCGCTCTCCGAACTCGGGGCGCGTATGTGCCTGACCGAGAAGCGGTCCTTCGTCAAAGTGGAGGAATTCTAAACATTCCAATAGTCGATCGAGTGGTTAACCAGTCTCTCGCTATATCATGACAGTCAGTTTTCGGCTTTCTCTACTGAGGTGCTCGCCCGGCCGAACCGGGGCACAATCGCAGTAGTTCTCCTGGTGCCGCATTAGCCGATGGAGCGGAACGTAAGGCAGCAAAACACAGGAGCCGGGCAAACCCAACATTTGACCAAAGACATGATTCGGAGCTGATGCATATAAGGCCTAACTCGAGATGCCGAACACTCCCTGAGGTGTTCGGTCTTTATGATACCGGGCAGAACAATGCCCTAAGCCCCTAGTGTCCAGGTACAGGCTGGAACTTCTGACGCGGCCGATGCCAAAATGCCAACCTCCTCCTCCGTTATGGTAGAAAACCAGGGGATGTGTATCAACAAGAGACATTAAGAAAGGTTTACGCAGGGTCTTAATCTGAAAAGAATCCTTGCAACGGGTCCCTGCTGCATGTCTGCGCTTGTGTCTCCATTGTGCTGTATCCTGGACGGGTGTAGCACGTGCTTGATCTGTAAAAGAGAAGGACTTAGTTTGGAAGAAATATCGTGCAAAGGATGTATTTAAAATAAAGTAAAATTTGGAAGATGAATAAAGTTGAGCTTTATTGGCTCTCATCGTTTATACACGCAGCCCCTTGTAAAGGGGTATGCGGCTGGGAAGCCCCTTGTTCATTTACGCCGGACTCGCCTAACCGTGTCCGAGGTCTGAATGACCTGTTTTTAGTTGCTTTGACCTGCAAGGTCGGATTAGTGTGTGGCTGTCAAGGCAGTCTCACCTTCTCCGTGGTCGAGGAACACTCGGAGTTACTCTTTAATGAGATTATTCCGCGTGGACCGGGCATTTTAAGCGTAAGAGACGCGTAATGTGGTATTGCATTAAAGCGGGCGAAAGCTTCGCGTCCCAGTAGTGCTTAAGGGCCACTGTTAAATGGGGCAATATGGAGAGTGAGCTTTTCGCGACGGAGGTTGTCGAATGAACCGAACACAACTTCTAGTGGTACAGAGCATGTACAATTGGCTTGAAGGCCTGGCGTCACTCCTTTGAAGGAAGTGCTGCTACGGCCATTTTTGGTAGGGTCTATCCCCATTCTGCAGACGGTGTCCTGGTATGGCAGGTGCCGCACTGTATTTTCATGTTATCACATGAAGTGAGTTGAGTGTTTTGACTTCTAGTGGGAAAGTCTTCTATTTTCCGGCGTGCTGCTTGTGGGGTTCGTCGTCGTCTTCGCTTTGTGTGTCGAGCCCCTTGCGTTCGGCGTTAAGTCAGCCGGACTGCTTGAAGACCAAACAATCTCTGTGGGTATGGTTTGCAGGCTTCCCGGAGGTACTATGTATTTCACATAGCGTATCCAGAATTTTGTTTAGGTTGGATAGCTCGTCACTGTTGTCCTTGAGGGGCAGTGTTTTGTTATTCGGCCGAGATCTTTTGAATCCGGCGTTGACCACCGTGCTATTTGGGCCATTTTCCTTATTCTGGCGCTGATCTTTTTTTCGTCGTGATTTCCCATTTCCATCCCTAACTTCGAATGTACTCGGGTCACTGGTGCTGCATCTAGCCAGCCAGCTGTCCTCCCCTGCGCAAAAGCGGGTCATGAGGCTTGTTAGTGCGGCCACTGTTCTTGGTTTTTCCTGGCCGAGGTGTCTGGCGAGACATTCGTCTCGGACGTTGTGCTTAAAGGCTGCTAAGGCTTCGGCATCCGGACAGTCGACTATTTGGTTCTTTTTGGTGAGGAACCTGTTCCAGAATTTGCGTGCTGACTCTCCGGGCTGTTGAGTTATGTGACTTAAATCGTCTGCATGCGGAGGGCGGACATAAGTCCCCTGAAAATTTTCTCGAAACGCATCCCGAGCTCTTCCCAACTTCCAATGGTATTTTCTGGGAGGCCTTTGAGCCAATGCCGAGCTGGCCCTTTGAGCTTGAGGGGTAGGTATTTTATGGCGTGGAGATCGTCTCCTCTGGCCATATGTATGTGTAGGATATAATCCTCAATCCAGACTCCGGGGTCTGTTGTTCCGTCATATGCCTCTATGTTTACGGGTTTGAATCCTGCTGGAAATTCATGATCCAGTACCTCGTCGGTGAAACATAGTGGGTGTGCGGCGCCCCTGTATTTGGGTGTGCCGTTGTCTTCAAAGCTCGGCGGGTTGTGTTGCTTCCTGGAGTCTTCTTTTTTGGCCCATAGATAGACCTGACGGGGTCATCCTTTTGCCGAGCATGTTTATGCTGATCGTGTGCCGGCTTGTGTGCGGCGCCCCTTGCTGCTCTTAGCCTGTCATCTGGTCGTCTATCCGGCCAGGCGGCCTCTTTCTTTTTTGACTGCGGGGGCTCTAAGGCCTCCTCCTCAAATTCGGGCAACAGCTTGCGCTTCGGGTAGCTCTTTGCTTGGTTATAGCGCCATATTTATCTGTGGTATTGAGTACTTTGCTCCATCTCATTCTGAGTGCGTCCTCCGCTGTTTTGAGCTTCCTCTTTTGCTCCTTCAAACTTCTTGCAGTGGCGACGAGCCTTTTATGAAGGTTCTTATGCTCTGGCGATGTGTTCGGCGTGAGGTCATCTATGCTCTTGTTTTCGCCGGGGATGGGTTGCTTGTCCAGTTCATCATGTTCGGATGGTTTCTCGGTGGCATGTTCGCTTTCCACTGCTTCGCCCTGCTCTAGGGCCAGGTCCGTATGGGTGCCGTTTTTATCGAGGCGGGACTTCGGGCGGCGCTTGCGTCGCCGTTTTGGTTGTTTGTTGGGGGAGTTGTCCTTCGCCACGTCCCGTTGTTCCTCATTATCGCTTCGTTTTGGTGTATCCACCATACATACATCATGAGTTGGGGTGGCTTTCCAGTGCCCGATAGGCGCTGGTTCTTGGTCGTCTCCGGCATCGTCGTCCATACCGTTAATGTCTTCGGAGTCATAGTCTAGCATGTCGGTTAGATCGTCGACAGTGGCTACTAAGTGGGTGGTGGGTGGGTTTTGAATTTCTTCGTCCTCCGCATCCCAACCGTCCTGACCGCAGTCCGGCCAGGGCTCTCCTGATAACGAGAGATACTTTAGCAAACTCAAGATGTCGCCAAAAGGTGAGTGTTGAAAGATGTCCACCGCGGTGAACTCCATGATCGGCGCCCAATCGGATTCGATTGGAGGGGGCGCGGGAGGTTCGGAGTCCAACGAGGAGTCCAGCGCCTCGGAGTCACGAGCTTCATGAGGGAAAAGGTTAGTGTTCGGCTCTACCGCCGTAGAGGTTGCAGCCCCCGAGGCGGTGTCTAGCCATCCGTCCTCGATCTGCGTAGCCGGCTCCGAATTGAAGATCAGAGCGGGCTCGATTGCTACCTCCAGGGTACTGTCCGGCTGTAGAGCTAAATCATGCCCGTCGTGACAGTGCGGCGTGCTTGGCTGTGGATCCGTCGAAGATCAAGTCCCCGCGGATGTCAGCCGTGAAGTTCAAACTTCCAAATCTGACCTGACGGCCAGGGGCGTAGCTTTCGATCTGCTCCAGATGGCCAAACGAATTGGCCCGCAGTGCAAAGCCGACGAATACGAAGATCTGTCCGGGGAGGAAGGTCTCACCCTGGACTGCGTCATTGTTGATGATCAAAGAAGCCATCGATCCTATCGGTGACGACACAGAGGAACTCTCAATGAAAGCACTAATGTCGGTGTCAAAACCGACGGATCTCGGGTAGGGGGTCCCGAACTGTGCGTCTAGGCGGATGGTAACAGGATACAAGGGACACGATGTTTTACCCAGGTTCGGGCCCTCTTGATGGAGGTAAAACCCTATGTCCTGCTTGATTAATATTGATGATGTGTGTTACAAGAGTGGATCTACCACGAGATCAAGGAGGCTAAACCCTAGAAGCTAGCCTATGGTATGATTGTTGTTCGTCCTACGGACTAAAGCCATCCGGTTTATATAGACACCGGAGAGGGCTAGGGTTACACAGAGTCGGTTACAACGGTAGGAGATCTACATACCATATCACCAAGCTTGCCTTCCACGCCAAGGAAAGTCCCATCCGGACACGGGACGATGTCTTCAATCTTGTATCTTCATAGTCTTGCAGTCCGGCTGATGATGATAGTTCGGCTATCCGGACACCCCCTAGTCCAGGACTCCCTCAATCTTTTTCAAGGAGCTCATACTGGTCGGCGGCATTTTTTAGGTCCACAACCATTTCGGCTATTTTGCCTTCGCTTCGGCGACGAGCAGCCTGTTCGGCTCTGAACTCTTCGGCCGCATTTAGGGCTGCCGCATTGCTAGCCTGTGCTTGTTCCTTGGCCACGGCGAGCTCCGACCTCAGGGCTTCCACGGCAGCATCTCCGTCTACAGTCCAAGCATATAATATTAGCATTATGCTCCTCTCAGTTTTTCCTACAACAAATAAGGAAAGCGGAAAAAATACCTTGTGACTCGTTAAGCCGCTCGTTCACAAGTGTGATATCGGCATCAATAACTCCAATCTGTCGGCTCAGTTCAGCGACTTCAACGGACCGGTCGGCTGCCGGACCCTTAGCTACCTGTGCATAAAAATAGTATGATCATTATTCAATGATGTGATCCTCCATTTGCCGCCTTGGGTTGGCAACCAGAGTCTCAGGGGCTACTATCCATATGGAGCACACCTAGCGCGTGCGGCATAGATCCAGAATTACGTATTTCATTTCATACCTCAAAGCCTTTGAGCAGGCTCGTAAAAGCTTCATTCAACCCGCTTGTGGCAGACGAAATCTTCTTAAGCACCGTGCTCATTAATGAACGGTGATACTCAAAGAGAGCAGCTCGCTCCAGAAGGCCCGACAGCATATCCGGCCGGTCTCCGAACTGTGCCGGACCCTCCTTACCACCCCCCGTGGGAGCCGAAAGGAGGAAGAAGAGGGGAAGAGGGGAAGAAAGTGCATTAAATCTCAATTCTACTAGTACTACTACCAGGATATACCGTCCTTCAGAGTATAAATAGTTACACCGATGACATGTGGGTCTACCACAAGAGGGCCCATATGTCAGTTAATGGAGGACAGAGGTGCGTAGGCGTATTTGTGAAAGTGTGCTCTACTGGCAAACATGATGGCAGTATTGGGTAAGGCTGATTTAGTAACACCAACACGCTGGTTCAGCTTATTAATTAAGTGTCCCATCTGCTGCAACGTGTATTGTCACTTCACTGTGAACACTAGTTGAATAGTTCTCTTTGACCAATATGGGGAATAATGGATCGTGAAGACTTCCTTTCTACAGTATCCCTATGCCTCTATGCTCGCTTCACTGATTTTGCTCTGTACGTAGTCACTTGTTGAAATCTCTAGAAAGACAAATACTCCGTATTTGGGAACAAAGGGAGGCTTTTACTCCATATTTGAGAACAGAGAGAGTATCACCATATGGAGGAAACATAGGAAGCTTCAAATATGAACATGTCAATGGGAGGGAGTAAGCCCCATGCATGCATGCATGCATGCAACATGCGACACTCACACGTACACATGGACGCACACAACACTCACGCACCCATGCGACACATAGCACACGACGCAACACACACGCTCACACTCAAGTGCTCAACCTACTCCCTATGTCCATGAAAGACAGTACATTTAGAGATTTACACATTGAGCAGGGCATAATTAACACCTAAAAGTAGCAGACTTATGTGTGTATGCGACCATTGAGAGAAGAAGATTAAATGAAGGTCGTTGCATGCTGTAATTAAGGATAGACATGTAGCCTATACCTAGAGCACAAGTTGGTGCATTAGTCAATCAATATCAATTTAGATTAAAGGCTAAATGCATTGGAAGTGTAGATGTACTACACTCTTTGTTTTTTAGCCGATGTACACTCTTTGTTGGAAGACCGAGGGAGTACACGTGCATGCACTCACATACACAGCCAGGGTGGTTCGCGTGTAAGAGTTAGACTCCTATCACGCCTGCGTAAAGTTTTGTTAAACTGATTTTTTTGCTTTGCCAACTGACAGGTGGGACCCAGAAACCAGGTGACAATTTAACCAGTCAACAAAGTGCCACGTCGACTATGTGGCCGGTCAGTAGGGTTCAATACGGTGCTCTTCGATGAGCTAGTGATTGCATAATCACCGCAAAACTATATATGCTGACTGTAAGGAGTGTATTGTTACATATGTTGACCGCCAGTGCATTTTTCTCATTTCAAATTAAGCCATATTAACCGGAAAGGACGCAGTATGGACTAGTACTAGTACTACTTTGATGTGTCCCGTCAACTCGCCGAAGGAGGAGAAGCTTGCTTACTACGTCTCTCCCTCGCCCACGCGCGTGGTGGCTCCTAGGACAAGGAGAGGGTTTTTACTACAGTGCCCTCTCCCTCTCCCTCGCCCTCACCCTCGCGGTGGACGTGCAACAGTTCAATCAGTGTCAGATTTCCAGAAGCATATTGTACTGTAGTATCATCATTACTGGACCTTCCGAAGAGGCGAAGAGCCAAGTGCAAGATTCACACGAGTATGAACTGTTGAACCTCTAGTGGCAAAGAGCCAAGTGCAAGGTTTTATAGGGGTTGTTTGTTAGGGAACGTAGTAATTACAAAAAAATCCTACGCACACGCAAGATCATGGTGATGGCATAGCAACGAGAGGGGAGAGTGTTGTCTATGTACCCTCGTAGACCGTTAAGCGGAAGCGTTATGACAACGCGGTTGATGTAGTCGTACGTCTTCACGATCCGACCGATCCAAGCACCGAATGTACGGCACCTCCGTGTTCAGCACACGTCCAGCTCGATGACGTTCCCCGGCCTCCAATCCAGCAAAGCGTCGGGGATGATTTCCGTCAGCACGACAGCGTGGTGACGATGATGATGTTCTACCGGTGCAGGGCTTCGCCTAAACTCCACGACGATATAACCGAGGTGGAATATGGTGGAGGGGGGCACCGCACATGGCTAAGGAATGATCCGTAGATCAAGTTGTGTGTCTCTAGGGTGCCCCCCCGCTCCCGTATATAAAGGAGCAAGGGGGGAGGCCGGCCGGCCCTTGTGGGCGCGCCAAGGAGGAGGAGTCCTCCTCCTAGTAGGAGTAGGACTCCCCCTTTCCTACTCCTACTAGGAGGGGGAAAGGAAGGGGGAGAGGGGGAAGGAAAGAGGGGGGCGCCGCCCCCCCTCCTAGTCCAATTCGGACCAGAGGGAGAGGGGGCGCGCGGCCCACCCTGGTCGCCCCTCTCTCTTTCCACTAAGGCCCATGTGGCCCATTAACTCTCTCGGGGGGGGGGGTCCGGTAACCCTCCGGCACTCCGGTTTTCTCCGAAATCACCCGGAACACTTCCGGTGTCCAAATATAGTCGTCCAATATATCAATCTTTATGTCTCGACCATTTTGAGACTCCTCGTCATGTCCGTGATCACATCCAGGACTCCGAACAAACTTCGGTACATCGAAACTTATAAACTCATAATAAAACTATCATTGTAACGTTAAGCGTGCAGACCCTACGGGTTCGAGAACTATGTAGACATGACCTAGAACTATTCTCGGTCAATAAGCAATAGTGGAACCTGGTTGTTCATATTGGTTCCTACATATTCTACAAAAATCTTTATCGGTCAAACCGCATAACAACATACGTTGTTCCCTTTGTCATCGGTATGTTACTTGCCCGAGATTCGATCGTCGGTATCCAATACCTAGTTCAATCTCGTTACCGGCAAGTCTCTTTACTTGTTTCATAATACATCATTTCGTAACTAACTCATTAGTTACAATGCTTGCAAGGCTTAAGTGATGAGTATTACCGAGAGGGCCCAGAGATACCTCTCCGACAATCGGAGTGACAAAACCTAATCTCGAATTATGCCAACTCAACATGTACCTTTGGAGACACCTGTAGAGCACCTTTATAATCACCCAGTTACGTTGTGACGTTTGGTAGCACACAAAGTGTTCCTCCGGTAAACGGGAGTTGCACAATCTCATAGTTGTAGGAACTTTGTATAAGTCATGAAGAAAGCAATAGCAACATACTAAACGATCAAGTGCTAAGCTAACGGAATGGGTCAAGTCAATCACATCATTCTCCTAATGATGTGATCCCATTAATCAAATGAAAACACATGTCTATGGTTAGGAAACATAACCATCTTTGATCAATGAGCTAGTCAAGTAGAGGCATACTAGTGACACTATGTTTGCCTATGTATTCACACATGTATCATGTTTCCGGTTAATACAATTCTAGCATGAATAATAAACATTTATGATGATATGAGGAAATAAATAATAACTTTATTATTGCCTCTAGGGCATATTTCCTTCAGTCTCCCACTTGCACTAGAGTCAATAATCTTAGATTACATAGTAATGATTCTAACACCCATGGAGTCTTGGTGCTGATCATGTTTTGCTCGTGAGAGAGGCTTAGTCAACGGGTCTACAACATTCAGATCCGTATGTATCTTGCAAATCTCTATGTCTCCCACTTGGACTTGGTCCCGAATGGAATTGAAGCGTCTCTTGATGTGCTTGGTCCTCTTGTGAAATCTGGATTCCTTTGCCAAGGCAATTGCACCAGTATTGTCACAGAAGATCTTCATTGGTCCCGATGCACTAGGTATAACACCTAGATCGGAAATGAACTCCTTCATCCAGACTCCTTCATTTGCTGCTTCCGAAGCAGCTATGTACTCCGCTTCACATGTAGATCCCGCCACGACGCTTTGTTTAGAACTGCACCAACTTACAGCTCCACCGTTTAATAAAAATACGTATCCGGTTTGCGATTTAGAATCGTCCAGATCAGTGTCAAAGCTTGCATCGACATAACCATTTACGACTAGCTCTTTGTCACCTCCATATACGAGAAACATATCCTTAGTCCTTTTCAGGTATTTCAGGATGTTCTTGACCGCTGTCCAGTGACCCACTCCTAGATTACTTTGGTACCTCCCTGCCAAACTAATAGCAAGGCACACATCAGGTCTGGTACACAACATTGCATACATGATAGAGACTATGGCTGAAGCATAGGGAACTCCTTTCAATTTCTCTCTATCTTCTGTAGTGGTCGGGCATTGAGTCTGACTCAACTTTATACCTTGTAATACAGGCAAGAACCCTTTCTTCGCTTGATCCATATTGAACCTTTTCAACACTTTATCAAGGTACGTGCATTGTGAAAGTCCAATCAAGCGTCTTGATCTATCTCTATAGATCTTAATGCCCAATATGTCAGCAGCTTCACCGAGGTCTTTCATTGAAAAACTTTTATTCAAGTATCCTTTTATGCTATTCAGAAATTCTATATCATTTCCAATCAACAATATGTCATCCACATATAATATTAGAAATGCTACAGAGCTCCCACTCACTTTCTTGTAAATACAGGCTTCTCCAAAAGTCTGTATAAAACCATATGCTTTGATCACACTATCAAAGCGTTTATTCCAACTCCGAGAGGCTTGCACCAGACCATAGATTGATCGCTGGAGCTTGCACACTTTGTTAGCTCCCTTAGGATCGACAAAACCTTCTGGTTGCATCATATACAACTCTTCTTCCAGAAATCCATTCAGAAATGTAGTTTTGACATCCATCTGCCAAATTTCATAATCATAAAATGCGGCAATCGCTAACATGATTCGGACAGACTTAAGCATCGCTATGGGTGAGAAAGTCTCATCGTAGTCAACCCCTTGAACTTGTCGAAAACCTTTTGCAACAAGTCGAGCTTTATAGACAGTTACATTACCATCAGCGTCAGTCTTCTTCTTAAAGATCCATTTATTCTCAATGGCTTGACGATCATCGGGCAAGTCAACCAAAGTCCATACTTTGTTCTCATACATGGATCCCATCTCAGATTTCATGGCTTCTAGCCATTTTGCGGAATCTGGGCTCATCATTGCTTCCTCATAGTTCGTAGGTTCATCATGGTCAAGTAACATGACTTCCAGAATAGGATTACGGTACCACTCTGGTGCAGATTTTATTCTGGTAGACCTACGAGGTTCAGTAGAAACTTGATCTGAAGTTTCATGATCAATATCATTATCTTCCTCACTAATTGGTGTAGATGTCACAGGAACTGATTTCTGTGATGAACTACTTACCAATAAGGGAGCAGACATAGTTATCTCATCAAGTTCTACTTTCCTCCCACTCACTTCTTTCGAGAGAAACTCTTTTTCTAGAAAGGATCCATTCTTAGCAACGAATGTCTTGCCTTCGGATCTGTGATAGAAAGTGTACCCAACAGTCTCTTTTGGGTATCCTATGAAGACACATTGTTCTGATTTGGGTTCGAGCTTATCTGGTTGAAGTTTCTTCACATAAGCATCACAGCCCCAAACTTTAAGAAATGACAATTTTGGTTTCTTGCCAAACCACAGTTCATAAGGCGTCGTCTCAACGGATTTTGATGGTGCCCTATTCAATGTGAATGCAGCCGTCTCTAAAGCACAACCCCAAAACGATAGCGGTAAATCAGTAAGAAACATCATAGATCGCACCATATCTAGTAAAGTACGATTACGACGTTCGGACACACCATTTCGTTGTGGTGTTCCAGGTGGTGTGAGTTGCGAAACTATTCCGCATTGTTTCAAATGTAAACCAAACTCATAACTCAAATATTATCCTCCACAATCAGATGGTAGAAACTTAATTTTCTTGTTACGATGATTCCACTTCACTCTAAAATTCTTTGAACTTTTCAAATGTTTCAGACTTGTGTTTCATGAAGTAGATATACCCATATCTGCTCAAATCATCTGTGAAGGTGAGAAAATAACGATATCCGCCATGAGCTTCAATATTCATCGGTCCACATACATCTGTATGTATGATTTCCAATAAATCTGTTGCTCTCTCCATAGTACCGGAGAACGGTGTTTTAGTCATCTTGCCCATGAGGCACGGCTCGCAAGTACCAAGTGATTCATAATCAAGTGATTCCAAAAGTCCATCAGTATGGAGTTTCTTCATGCGCTTTACACCGATATGACCTAAACGGTAGTGCCACAAATAAGTTGCACTATCATTATCAACTCTGCATCTTTTGGCTTCGACATTATGAATATGTGTACCACTACTATCGAGATTCAATAAAAATAGACCACTCTTCAAGGGTGCATGACCATAAAAGATATTACTCATATAAATAGAACAACCATTATTCTCTGATTTAAATGAATAACCGTCTCGCATCAAACAAGATCCAGATATAACGTTCATGCTCAACGCTGGCACCAAATAACAATTATTCAGGTCTAAAACTAATCCCGAAGGTAGATGTAGAGGTAGCGTGCCGACCGCGATCGCATCGACTTTGGAACCGTTTCCCACGCGCATCGTCACCTCGTCCTTGGCCAGTGCTCGCTTATTCCGTAGTCCCTGTTTCGAGTTGCAACTATTAGCAACAGAACCAGTATCAAATACCCAGGTGCTACTACGAGCTCTAGTTAGGTACACATCAATAACATGTATATCACATATACCTTTGTTCACTTTGCCATCCTTTTTATCTGCCAAATACTTGGGGCAGTTCCGCTTCCAGTGACGAGTTTGCTTGTAGTACAAGCACTCAGTTTCAGGCTTAGGTCCAGACATGGGTTTCTTCTCTTGAGCACCAACTTGCTTGCTGTTCTTCTTGAAGTTCCCCTTCTTCTTCCCTTTGCCCTTTTTCTTGAAACTAGTGGTCTTGTTGACCATCAACACTTGATGCTCCTTCTTGATTTCTACCTCCGCAGCCTTTAGCATTGCGAAGAGCTCGACAATTGTCTTGTTCATCCCTTGCATATTATAGTTCATCACGAAGCTCTTGTAGCTTGGTGGCAGTGATTGGAGAATTCTGTCAATGACGCTATCATCCGGAAGATTAACTCCCAGTTGAATCAAATGATTATTATACCCAGACATTTTGAGTATATGCTCACTGACAAAACTATTCTCCTCCATCTTGCAGCTGTAGAACTTATTGCAGACTTCATATCTCTCAATCCGGGCATTTGCTTGAAATATTAACTTCAACTCCTGGAACATCTCATATGCTCCATGACGTTCAAAACGTCGTTGAAGACCTGTTTCTAAGCCGTAAAGCATGGCACACTGAACTATAGAGTAGTCATCAGCTTTGCTCTGCCAGACGTTCACAACATCTGGCGTTGCTCCTGCAGCAGGCCTGGCACCCAGCGGTGCTTCCAGGACGTAATTCTTTTGTGCAGCAATGAGGATAATCCTCAAGTTACGGACCTAGTCCGTGTAATTGCTACCACCATCTTTCAACTTTGCTTTCTCAAGGAACACATTAAAATTCAACGGAACAACAGCACGAGCCATCTACCTACAACAAACATAGACAAGCAAAATACTATCAGGTACTAAGTTCATGATAAATTTAAGTTCAATTAATCATATTACTTAAGAACTCCCACTTAGATAGATATCTCTCTAGTCATCTAAGTGATTACGTGATCCAAATCAACTAAACCATAACCGATCATCACGTGAGATGGAGTAGTTTTCAATGGTGAACATCACTATGTTGATCACATCTACTATTTGATTCACGCTTGACCTTTCGGTCTCTATGTTCCGAGGCCATATCTGCATATGCTAGGCTCGTCAAGTATAACCTGAATATTTTGCATGTGCAAAACTGGCTTGCACCCGTTGTAGATGGACGTAGAGCTTATCACACCCGATCATCACGTGGTGTCTGGGCACGACGAACTTTGGCAACGGTGCATATTCAGGTAGAACACTTCTTGATAATTTTTAGTGAGAGAACATCTTAAAATGCTACCGTCAATCAAAGCTAGATAAGATGCATAAAGGATAAACAGCACATGCAATCAATATAAGTGATATGATATGGCCATCATCATCTTGTGCTTGTGATCTCCATCTCCGAAGCACCATCGTGATCACCATCGTCACCGGCGCGACACCTTGATCTCCATCGTAGCATCATTGTCGTTTACGCCATCTATTGCTTCTACGACTATCGCTACCGCTTAGTGATAAAGTAAAGCAATTACAGGGCGTTTGCATTTCATACAATAAAGCGACAACCATATGGCTCCTACCAGTTGCCGATAACTTCGGTTACAAAACATGATCATCTCATATAATAAATATAGCATCACGTCTTGACCATATCACATCACAACATGCCCTGCAAAAACAAGTTAGACGTCCTCTACTTTGTTGTTGCAAGTTTTACGTGGCTGCTACGGGCTTAGAAAGAACCGTTCTTACCTACGCATCAAAACCAAAACAATAGTTCGTCAAGTTAGTGTTGTTTTAACCTTCGCAAGGACCGGGCGTAGCGACACTCGGTTCAACTAAAGTTGGAGAAACTGACACCCGCCAGCCACCTGTGTGCAAAGCACGTCGGTAGAACCAGTCTCGCGTAAGCATACGCGTAATGTCGGTCCGGGTTGCTTCATCCAACAATACCGCCGAGCCAAAGTATGACATGCTGGTAAGTAGTATGACTTGTATCGCCCACAACTCACTTGTGTTCTACTTGTGCATATAACATCAACGCATAAAACCTAGGCTCGGATGCCACTGTTAGGGAACGTAGTAATTTCAAAAAAATTCCTACGCACACGCAAGATCATGGTGTTGGCATAGCAACGAGAGGGGAGAGTGTTGTCTACGTACCCTCGTAGACCGTTAAGCGGAAGCGTTATGACAACGCGGTTGTTGTAGTCGTACGTCTTCACGATTCGACCGATCCAAGCACCGAACGTACGGCACCTCCGTGTTCAGCACACGTCCAACTCGATGACGTTCCCCGGGCTCCAATCCAGCAAAGCGTCGGGGATGAGTTCCGTCAGCACGACAGCGTGGTGACGATGATGATGTTCTACCGGCGTAGGGCTTCGCCTAAACTCCGCGACGATATAACCGAGGTGGAATATGGTGGAGGGGCGCACCGCACACGGCTAAGGAATGATCCGTAGATCAACTTGTGTGTCTCTAGGGTGCCCCCCCGCCCCTGTATATAAAGGAGCAAGGGGGGAGGCCGGCCGGCCCTTGTGGGCGCGCCAAGGAGGAGGAGTCCTCCTCCTAGTAGGAGTAGGACTCCCCCTTTCCTACTCCTACTAGGAGGGGGAAAGGAAGGGGAGAGGGGGAAGGAAAGAGGGGGGCGCCGCCCCCCCCTCCTAGTCCAATTCGGACCAGAGGGGGAGGGGGCACGCGGCCCACCCTGGCCGCCCCTCTCTCTTTCCACTAAGGCCCATGTGGCCCATTAACTCTCCCGGGGGGGTTCCGGTAACCCTCCGGCACTCCGGTTTTCTCTGAAATCACCCGGAACACTTCCGGTGTCCGAATATAGTCGTCCAATATATCAATCTTTATGTCTCGACCATTTCGAGACTGCTCGTCATGTACGTGATCACATCCGGGACTCCGAACAAACTTCGGTACATCAAAACTTATAAACTCATAATAAAACTGTCATCGTAACGTTAAGCGTGCGGACCCTACGGGTTCGAGAACTATGTAGACATGACCTAGAACTATTCTCGGTCAATAACCAGTAGTGGAACCTGGATGTTCATATTGGTTCCTACATATTCTACAAAGATCTTTATCGGTCAAACCGCATAACAACATACGTTGTTCCCTTTGTCATCGGTATGTTACTTGCCCGAGATTCGATCTTCGGTATTCAATACCTAGTTCAATCTTGTTAGAGGCAAGTCTCTTTACTCGTTCCGTAATACATCATTTCGTAACTAACTCATTAGTTACAATGCTTGCAAGGCTTAAGTGATGAGTATTACCGAGAGGGCCCAAAGATACCTCTCCGACAATCGGAGTGACAAAACCTAATCTCGAATTATGCCAACTCAACATGTACCTTTGGAGACACCTGTAGAGCACCTTTATAATCACCCAGTTACGTTGTGACGTTTGGTAGCACAAAAAGTGTTCCTCCGGTAAACGGGAGTTGCACAATCTCATACTTGTAGGAACTTTGTATAAGTCATGAAGAAAGCAATAGTAACATACTAAACGATCAAGTGCTAAGCTAACGGAATGGGTCAAGTCAATCACATCATTCTCCTAATGATGTGATCCCATTAATCAAATGACAACACATGTCTATGGTTAGGAAACATAACCATCTTTGATCAATGAGCTAGTCAAGTAGAGGCATACTAGTGACACTATGTTTGTCTATGTATTCACACATGTATCATGTTTCCGGTTAATACAATTCTAGCATGAATAATAAACATTTATCATGATATGAGGAAATAAATAATAACTTTATTATTGCCTCTAGTGCATATTTTCTTCATTGTTGTCCTAGTTGGATTGTACTACAACTATAGCGAACAATGCTACTGTATGATGCCGCCACATCACTTATATCCAAAGTTATGCCACATTTTTTTCTCAAAGAGCGTGTTGGGGCCCGTGCAACAACCACACAAGTTGCACGTACACATAACACATTTACTAGTAATAAAATCTAAAGGACAAATTCCAGTATGCCACACAAGTTCATCTCCAATTCATGTGATAAATGTGTGCACGACTATTCTACATTTATTCACAGCGCTACCGTTCACAATTTACCGTACTCCACTTACACTTTATAGATGGGCTAGATGTCCTCCTCTAGGTTCCAGTCGCATGTGTTCTTCATTGATGGCATGATAAATAGCGGTGGGCAACGGGAATCATTGTCGCAGCTTTCTAGTCTTGTTCCACACGATGGAGACTCATCCAAGCTGAAGCAGCATAAATCAGGGATAGCGTGTCCCAGCATGCCATTCATCCGGCGGTGCGCACTGAAGACACAACCATGCTTCATGAACGACAGGCCTTCCGTGTCGTGCACGGAAGGTGGCATCCGCTTCATAATGGGGTAGCTGTCCCCAATGAAAAGCTAGTACTCTCCAAGAGTGCTCCTCGGCACCCACGTAGCATCACGGGGGTCGAACTCGACGCCATTCATCTGGTACACGTGGCATCTCAGATCTGGACATATGGTGACATACATAGTCAAGGTCCATGCATAATAATGTTGTGCTCAAATATGGCGGTCAGTGATACTGTGCAGCAAATAGTACTACTCCGGTATAGAGGAAGTAAAATAACCTGCTTATTATATATAGCCACTCTTGGGTACATGGATGAGATAGTAAGACATGGAAAAACAAAAATGGTGGCAGCTAGTGGGTTCAAGTCTTCAAGGGCCTAGCTAGCTATACGCGTCCTCCAAGGTAAAAAGTACTCCTACTAGTACTAGTAAGTAGTACAACAATGAAAGAGAAGGCGAGAGGGTTAAAAAATGGAATACCTGGGTAGATGGTGATGGTTCGATCGTGGTAGATTGTGTGACCATGTTGCACATCAGTGGTACCATGGGTAATGAGTGCTAAGATAGTTGATCCCAATATGCCAAAGTCAGCTACAAGGTTCTAGGTTAGACCGAATCGTGGATGCAAATGCACATCTAGGATCGGCGATCTTATTTTGATCGGGGGATGACTGGTCCCTGCAAAATAATGGAGTACCGTTAGGGATGCAAATGATGGTTTGTGCATTCCCTTTGTAATCTCCCGTAACATAGGATGGCAATCAGATGAAACAAGTCCCCTGGCTTGTCACCACGAAGATGCGGCCTAGATGGCACACGGCTTCTTCGAACATGTAGGGGTACAAATCTGCCGCCACCAACATGCGCTAGCCTCTGCTGTTACTGCCTATTGCATTGATGGCAATCCTTATGTCGAACACCACGATGAGATAGTAATCATCGTAGCTGCGTCACTTTGTCGGCGGGTCCGCAATTGCTATCTTCTTCAATCTCATGTAGGCATCGTCATATGTATTCAAGCCCAGCCAGTCCGGAAGGCCGATCCCAATGGTGGAGAAGGGTTCTATGGGAACGGCCGCACTGTTGTGGATGTTGTGCAAAAATGATGGTGGTATCCGGCGAGAGGTAAGCAAGCCAATCTTCGTTGGCACTGGCCCAGACCTATATATAAGACGGTGCGCAGCGGAGAAATTACGTGATGGAAATGGAATAACTAAGTACTACATGATCAGACTCCCTTACTGACCTGCTCATCGGACAAAATTCGACTACCTCTCAACATCGGCAACTCTAGTGGAGCCAACATGCAACCATGGCCAGGGAGCGGCGGACTGTTCGAAGGATTATCCCATAGAAGAACCTTCTCCTCGAGGACGCATGGAAGACCGACAAGCATGGCCTTTTCCCAAGCCTGTTTAAGCACCGTCTTGAAAAAGTTGGTTCAAGAAGCACCAAGTCTTCCAGCGGTGAGGACGTCGGAGCGGCGTGCGATTTCTCCCAGAGGATCATTGACCAAGGTCTCCCAGCCCCGACGAGCAGGAGAACCGCCTGGCGAATCCATGGGAGCAGCGACGAACTGCCTTCTCTTCAGGGGGGGGGACTGGCGAGGAGGAGATAAGTGCGTAGTAACCGCAGGGCCTCGTCCCTTCCAACTGTAATCGTTCCTTAGCGAAGGGGTGAGGCTATTATTTACTACTAGTACTAGCATTATGGAACGTTATGGGATTGTATTATACTGTAAATAATAGCACTAGCAAGTAATTTTTGGCACTAGGTAGTAGTTTTTGGTGTGGATTATGAAATTTTGGGCATGTTTTTGCTATTTTTTGTACACGCCAACTAGTGTCAAAAAACGTCTTACCTTATGTGACGGACGAGTACTTACTCGTGCTGTAGTAGTACTAGTACTACTTTCTCAACTAGTAGTGCGATGTACTATACTTCTAGTATAGTGCACCAGTTTTGAACTCTTGAATCTCAGGGCCAAGGAGCTACAGTTGGAAGTGGAGGGTACTACTGTTCTCTAGAACCATCATTGTACTATCAATGCATGGAAAGTACACCCGCGTAGTGGCCTAGTTGGTACTCTCGGTGCTCTATTCAGCCGCTCCTCTCACGTAGCTGGCCTACTCAGCCGCTCCTCTCACGCACACACTAGAAGCCTATTTATCAGCGAGGTTACTGCGGGGGTAGACATTTGAGTTATTTGATACAGCGAGACTAGGCTTTTCGCATCCATTTGTGGAGGTGTAATGGATCTCATCAAACTTTCTTAGTAGTTCTTTCTTTATGAATGAGATGAGATAAAGCTTTTGCCTCCGTTTGAAAAAAAACACGTCTAGATGAATTTCTTTTATAGAGCCGATAATGGAGTGAAGTCCATGCGTGCAATGCCACAAACTACAGAGTAGTAGTAGAGCACTTTATGTACAGAACCATATTGCACAGTTCCCAATGCCCCGCCATGCTTTTCCGGCTCCTCAGGCTTAATTGGGAGGTGCTAGTTTAAATATGCTACTAGCTGATGAGGAAGCTGCAAGCGAGGTGTGGCTAGGCAGAGCACACGAGCCATAATATGATGCATAGGAAAACCCGTTCATGTGGCTAGGCTATCCAGTGCACCCAGATTGGGGTGTCGCACGTCCATTTGACTTCAAAACTCAAACTACCCATGTAAAATATTGGCTCGCCGCGAAGTAACTATTTAAAAAAAGGCCACCGTGCATTCGGCCGGGATCGAACCCACGAAACGTGGTACACTCTTCCGCGACCACTAGTAGTACTCATTGGAGTACAACGCAACCTAGAATCGCCTTTTGTCACTAGTAGTACATTGTTCCTTACAAGAAACCCTGAATAATGCAAGAGACCACTAATAATGCCAAGAAACTACTACCACTTGCATACGTGGCAGACTTAAGGTAAGACTACCTTATCAACCATTGTACATGCCCTTACCAACCAGCCCTACTAAGAAACGACTACTCTACAAAGTGATGTTATAGGCACATTTCAACCCATGGCCCTGTTTGGATACATAGGTTAGAGTTAGTTTGGGTTACTTTGTACTCAACTAACCCAAAAATATCCAATCGGGGAGGGTTAGTTTGGGTTAGATGCATCTAATCAACCCAAAAAAACTAACCCATCCAAGAGGTGCTTACTTGGGTTAGTTCTTCTTGTGACCATTAAAAAACACATTTTTCTCTCGCTCTCCTAGCAGCAGCCTCGCCCTATCCTCCCGTTCCAACCCCGTCGTCTCCCCGCGGCTCGTCAGCCCGCCGGTAAGTAGTCATGGCTCCTTGCGCAGCCTGTCCCCATTGTCCTTAGCCAACGAGGCTCCATGCGTAGGGATGGCGGATTCGGCCGGCGGGCTGCGCGAGAGGCCAACGTGGCTCTTTGCCGGGCACGCCCCGATCTGCCTCGGATAGCGCAGCTCTCGGCCAATTGATTGAGAAAGAGCAATTGTTGTCAATCTAACCCTGCCATCCAAACACCTCTTTGTTTAGAGTTAGTTTAGGGTTAGTTCAAAGTTAGAATCTAAGTCTAACCTATGACTTAGAGTATCCAAACCGGGCCCATGCCACCCATTAAGGCAACGCCTTCTATTCGACCGGGCGTTATGACTTGTGGGACCTACATGTCAGTCTGCACAAAAATCCCCGAGTAACCTCCTACCTCCGGCCCGTCCACCTAGTCATCCTCGGCCATGGGACGCAGCTACCGCTGCCGGCAAAATGAAGCGTCAAAACCGCCAGCGGTGCGGAGCCCATCTTGCGGCAGCCCGGATGCCAACTCCATCCAGTGCTCATGGCCACTAGCTAGCCAAGATAGCTCCGTCCAGCTGCTTGTCTGCAAGGTTTTCTAGCTAAATTGGCAGGGCGGCGCGGCAGCTTGCTCGCACACGCCGTGCTAAGGCCAGCCATCTGGATCGAGCGAAGGCCAGCACGGCAGCTTGGTCGCTTGTGAGTCACGCTCGGGCCAGCCTGCCAACCCGTGAGGAGGCGAGCGCGGCATCCGGCCCGTCCGGCGGAGCGGCGGCCAACTCGCTCATCACCGCCGCCACCGACGAACACGCATCAGTACTATTTGAAGTAATGTTCAGGAAAAATAATGATTTGAGGGGGAATAACAGGATAGAAGGTCAGATGTGGGTCCCTCGTGTCAACGGTCAAACAAAATGTGTTGGTTTAAGCTGCCTTGTCAGCATAGACATGTAGGCCAACCCTGTCATAAATGGGTTTAAACGAGCCTAATCGATACTAGGTAGTAGTTTTTGGCGTGGATTAAGAAATTTTAGGTATGTTTTTTGCTATTTTTGTACAATAGATTCTTCCTAGGGCTGGTTGAAAGTGGTAGTTTTTTGTTAAATACTCTATATATTCTAAGTAGGAGTGAAAGTTAAGCTTTGGAAGCCAATAAGCAAGGCTAGTTACATAGTGCATATGTATACACGATTGAAAGTAAATATCAACCATGAGTGACTAATATCATGATGGAAAACTTGAAACTATGGAAATACTAGGATTTTTTTTTGCATGGTTGGAAATACTAGCAATGTTCATGTGCATTGCAACAGATCATAATTAGAATAATACTTATTCACAAACTTGATACAAAACACTCTAATTTTGATATACATATATCACTAGAGAAATATATTATGTTTCAGTTAGAATATATTCCTTGGGTTGTTTTGGTGAGCTCAGGGATGGATGTGGTTGGTTTTACGATACTAATTATGGGTTTTTCTGCAAATTGGTAGACAAGTGGGATGTTGGTGAGAAAAGGCAACACCTTACCTCACAGTCGTTAGATGCAGATCTAATGGTCAGAAACGACCGATGACAGAAACACCATCATCACAAACTTAGTCTTCTGTAGGCCTACTAGCAAGATCCGTGCATTGCACGGAACATCAAGATGCATTTTTTTATAAAGCACTTGTTGTGCTTGACCCATGCGGGTGTAATCCCATGTGTAAAAACTAATGATATCTCGAGAAATAGGAGATAAGGTGAAGAGGAGTGGGGCGTGGTGGTGATTAGTGGTCGGACTGAGCGGAGGCATGGGGATTGACGACGTCGGCAACGGCCACCAGGCTAGTTTGTTCCAGAGGCTTCCTTTCTTAATTGCTCAACAATGAGGTTGTTGGAGATAAGGATGAACAAGGGAAGGCCTTGTTTGCAAATGTGGAGTGGGGCGCGGGTATCTTTTAGTTTAATTTCCATCCGTCAGATATAGATCAGACGGTCCATATTGTAGGATGGCACGCATACCATCATCACCAACTCGGTTTTTTATAAGAGAAGTAATATATATATGGAGATACAAACGTATTATTGATACTTGTTTCCGTAAACTAGCATCTACATTCTATTCAACGCCTCAGCGTGTGGGGCCTTAGCACAATGACTTCTCGACTGTGTAAAACAAAGGTTTTCCCGTTGCCGATAAGGAGGGGGTGACGGTTGCGCGCTTTGTGGCTTGCTCTAGTCCTAGTAGTCATATTAGGTGGTCTAAGCACGTGTAGATTTATTCTTTTTCACCTCTCATGTTCGCCGTACTGCCATGACTGTTGATGAATAGACGGTAAGTTATTCATGGGAAATGTTGAGCGTGTTTGCGAGAGAGAGAGACGGTGTGCGTGTGTGATATGTCTAGAGACTGGGGCAATGATAACATATCCTTTGTGTCTATGTGTGTGGAGGATAGAGAGAGACATGTACATGGGGCTTTGTGTTGTGTAACATGGAGACACATATACATAATTAGAGAGTGAGTGTGTGAGATACACATGCGGACATGGGGAGAGATGAGGCTCCAGATAAATGGGTGTTTGTGCGTGTCTGTGTGTGTTTGTGCGCGCGTTTGTGTGTGAGAGGGAGTGTGTGTATGTGGAGTAGAGAGACCACTAATGATGTAAACCTGGTATAAGGGAAGGGGGAATGGTGTGACATGTGTAGTGGAGGGATAGCATGGGTGCGGGCGGGGGGAGAAGACTATTTGGAAGAGACATCAAGTGTGTGTGGAAGAGGGGTGTGTGTGTGTGTGTGAGAGAGAGAGAGAGAGAGAGAGAGCTAGCAACGGAGAGAGAGAGAGAGGAAGAGAGGGGGCGAGAGAGGGGTCGTTTGTGTCCATAAATGGCATATAGATAGGGAGACAATGTTGATGTTGTTCGAAAATGGCCTATGTACGGAGACGCAAGGGAAGCGAGTCATTGTGTGTCTCATAGCTACTTCATGAGAGATATAGAATAGATGGTGTAGAGAACAATGTGCTAGATTGAGAACGATGATACATTAGGGAGCTATGGAATGAGTCACGACTTATATGTATACTGGAAAGGAACTGGGGCGGGTCCGCATGTGGGAGAGATAGAAAGAGGAGAGTGGCCCACAAGGAGACAAATTGTGCTTGTTTGTAGTGGGGGTGGTGTGTGAGGTGAGTGTGCGAGAACCACATAACTAGGGAGATAGACATTTGGGGGAGACGTTTCGTGTGTATGGGAAAGATACACTCTACATAGTGTGTCTGCTTGGGAAAGAGAGATGCCGGGAGACCTAGAGAGTGGGGGAAGAGATCTGTGTATGCCCGAGAGACAAAGTGATATAGAGCTATATTGGGGTCCGGACTTTAGAAGAGAGAGGGGTGTTAATGTGCTCGTGTGTTGGTGTTTGGGGGACACAACGACTTCTGTGTGGGGGGGGGCGACGAGGGGGGTGGTGGCTCCAGATAAAGAGTGAGGTGTCTATATTTGAGGGACTTTAGCGTAATTGAGATATACATGGTCAATAGTGTGTGCACTCATGGTTGGTCAATTTGTTTCACAGTTTGGACTATGAGATAATGATACTTTTGAACATGTGTGATATACCTTGATGTACCATAATTACAAACATAAGATTGGAATTTTGGAATTTGACTCCATCATTAGCTTTTGTAATTCATTTAAACGGAGGTACATTTTTTAAGCCAGGATTTCATGATTTCAAATTCATATATCAAACCTAGGGATATACACATACGGGCATGTTCAAACTTTATAATCATCCACTTTATTCATACACATACACATTTTTGCTTTTGTCATCATATTTAGGATAAACACATTTGGAATTTCATTTGAATTGGACCGTATGATGGTATTTGCTTGTACTAGCTAAATGATCCATATTTGAATTGAATGGACAATCTAAGTTTCGAGTTGGAGACATTGATTTTCAAAACTTCCACTTTTTTGCGTGCAAAACAAACAAATTCTCGGCCATGATATCATAGTCGGCCATACAAGAGCGGAATATAATTTCAGGCACCAAAACCATTCAAACTTCCCTCTCACTCCCGCGCCTGAAAGTTTAGCCCTGTGATATTCCTGTTTTACCCCTGCCACATGAACGAAATGGGCTGCTTTGGTAACTCCATTGTTTTCCCCTCTTTGCCCCCAACATTCTTCCCCAGAGCCCCTCCACTTCCCCTCTCCGACCCCCCAACCATGGCAAGCCGCCGAATCTAGTCCTCCGCCATAGTGGTGGACCTCACACCCTGCCGGATCTACCTTCTGCACATTGGAACCCCCAACTGCCAACTCACCGCTTCACCGGAGCCGCTTCATCGACTGGCATGTCCACCTCTCCAGATCTCCTTGACCGCCATCATGGTCCACCGCACCGGATCCGCTTAACCAGCACCCTCGTCCAGCACAGTGTAGGCTCTTCACTGAGTACCTCGTTCGCCCAATCGCTGGCTCTTCATACAAGCGCCCTCATCCGCTGCAACAGAACTGCCTCACCGGAAGCACTGTACAACGCGCCCGCCGAAGCCTTCGTCCACTGCAGTGGACCCCCTCCATAGACGCCATATTCCACTCCACCGCCTTCTTTACCTACTTCTTAGCATCATCAGGTTATTTCGATTTGTACTCCTTCGGTTTTTCTCTTTATGAGGCAATTGTTCACTTATCACAGATGAGCTTTCTTGTATGTTGACAGGTGCCGCAACCGTAGCACCAGAGCCACTTCAGTGACGGCGACAGCTGGCCCAAACTCAACCGCAACACGAGCACCATCGACGATCATTTGCTATCAAGTATGACAATGATACCCATACGCCGCCGAGAATCAGGTACTATTATCCAACGGTCGGTGCCTACGTTTACTTTCTTAGCATAAGGACCGCACCTTTGAATTTCTTCAGAGCATCTTTCAATTTTTCATGAGACGCATTATTCTTCTTGCACCTGTAGGGCCATACTTCTGGCAGTGAACATGTTACATGTGCTAAATTACATACCAGTGCACATATAGTTAATATGGTTTAGTTTTGTCCTAAGTATTAATATACTTCCTAGATATCACTGCCTACTATTTTACTTCTTGCATGCTATATTTATGATAATGGTGTTGTTCCGATGCCACCTGTTGGTCCCATCAGACTGCTTAATGTTCTCTATGCTTAATTACACATCAGCAAACTAGCATGTGGTTCCGCTGCTTTTTGTTCATTTTAACCTACATTTTCTGATGCTAACTATTACATCACTGCTCTGAGCCTCTGTTCATTACTTGTTTGTGTGTTCTTGATCTTCCCAAGTTGCATGACTAATTTGATGCTTCTATTAATTACGGATCTGCCAACCCCACCAAGCAAAATATTTGTTCTTTTGGGGCTGGCACCTCGAAGAAGCATAAAATAGAGGGAAGAAGATATATTGTCGTGTATGCAAACACCCTTCTTTCATTAGTTTAGATGAAGCATTGATGATCAATTCAGACCAGCGCATGCGATTAAAATTAGTTTTACCAAAATAGAGGGTGCAGAATAAACTACAACAACTATATTTCCAACCACGGGATGCTGACGATATCTTCAAAGAACATTGCAACAGCAACGAGGCTTCACAGCAACATATGGTAAGCCAGTGTGTTTTAGTACATGTGAAATGTAATGTGAGTGGGCTGCTTTCTTGGCTTGTGCCCTCAACCTATAATCCTACAGAATTACAAATAGTTCAGTTGTCTGCTTTGCTGTATTGCTTGATTCGAATGCTTGTTTGTTACTTGTTACGCTACACCTGAGTTGGCCAATATGTCAGCAGTGTCTGATGTACTATCGTAAAGAAATGCATGCCTAGTTCATTTGAGTCCTTAACTTTTCCTATGAACTTCATCACAAGATTGTCTTCATAGTTTATATGAGGCCACACTGTTTAGTGCTTTCTCAGATTATTTCAACTGCTTAGATGCCTTGGCAACTTAAATATAGCGGTGGTACACTCCCTTTCAACTATGGATGTCAATGGGTCCCATTTAATCTCGATTAAAGTCCACTAGTGGTATGATAGTTCAAAAGAGTTTTTGTTTTTCGAGGAAAATGAACTAGGGAGCTAGCAAAAACTAACTAGATGGGACTGGCGGATGTCGTTTATCTGCCACTTACATTCCTAGTTTCATCTTACCATTTTAATTTCTTTTCGGCTAATGCTGCTTCGAACCATTTAAATATAGCTTGCCATGCTCGGCAATAACTCGTATGTCGTTTACCATGTAAGCTTACTACCTGGATCATGCGATAACTATCTCTTACTTATGTCTAGCAAAAACCTTTCGGGATGTCGTTCATAGTAGGACACAATGTACAACCCCAGACTATTTGTGGAAGCTGTGCGCCATCCATGTTACCAGATGGTAGCAGTTCAAAGGCAACACTTCTGGAGAGTAGTCTGATCACAAATATTATAGTTCTTGAGGCTCTACTAGAGGCAGAAAGAGATGGTGTGGCTGCCATGAATGAGGTAATCTTTATCTTGAGGCTGGAAATTATGGAATTAGCGGCACGCATTATGCAAGCAACCCAAGAATTGGAGGAAGTAAGAATGTTGCATTTGAAGACGGAGGAGGTCCTGCTGTTTCTGCTATCTAAAGCCCAGGGTAATACATGTTCTTCTTTAGATACCAGTTGAAATTGTCATTAGATTATTGTACTTGCATGTTGTGTCATGTCTCTAAATGGATTATGTTGTAAGACCCTCTATGTTCTCCATGTGTTGTAATGCTCCAAATTTTTTAGGCGAGGTAATCCTCAAGACTTGTATGATTGACATAAGGTGAACTGTTTTTTGTGTGAGCATATTGTATTGGATGAAATAACTGTTTGACTCAAAGTGTATCCAACCTACTGAATTCGAAGATCACGACATTTCTAAATCATAATCATATATAAAGGTGGAATAAATATTTGTTATGGTTTTTGCAGAAATAAATAACAAAACGTAGAATTATCTGTGGATATTCGTAATCGAATACAAATTGGATTTGAATTTAGTTTGCCAGGGCCCAGGGCAAACATGAATGCTAATTCTCCCAAGTTTTGAACGAAGTGGCTAAACACCCACTATAATTTGTGGGCTGCCCGAAGCAAGTGTTTGCGAGATGGAAATTACTATCTACCCCTGACACTTGACATCCTTATCGACCGGTGTCGGTGTCAAAACCGGCGGATCTCGGGTAGGGGGTCCCGAACTGTGCGTCTAGGCAGATGGTAACACGAGACAAGGGACATGATGTTTTACCCAGGTTCGGGCCCTCTTGATGGAGGTAAAACCCTACGTCATGCTTGATTAATATTGATGATGTGTGTTACAAGAGTGGATCTACCACGAGATCAAGGAGGCTAAACCCTAGAAGCTAGCCTATGGTATGATTGTTGTTCGTCCTATGGACTAAAGCCATCCGGTTTATATAGACACCGGAGAGGGCTAGGGTTACACAGAGTCGATTACAATGGTAGGAAATCTACATATCGTATCGCCAAGCTTGCCTTCCACGCCAAGGAAAGTCCCATCCGGACATGGGACGAAGTCTTCAATCTTGTATCTTCATAGTCTTGGAGTCCTGCCGATGATGATAGTTCGGCTATCCGGACACCCCCTAGTCCGGAACTCCCTCAGTAGCCCCTGAACCAGGCTTCAATGATGACGAGTCCGGCACGCATGTTGTCTTCGGCATTGCAAGGCAGGTTCTTCCTCCGAATAATTTATAGAAGATTGTGAACACCAGGATAGTGTCCGGCTCTGCAAAAATAAATTCCACATACCACCATAGAGAGAATAATATTACACAAGTTCAATCTGCTGACGTATTTTGTGGCGTGACGTCATGCCACTACCAAGCCTTTACTCAAATTGTTTTTATTGTTCCACCTCAGTGCGTTTAGCGAGGCGGTTTCCTTGGCACGTCTTGTCGAAGCAGAGATCGTGTTCCCCTTATTCCGGGATTCCCATCAATACGGACGTGGGTAAACCCACCGTGCCCGTTGCCACGCCCCCTCCATCGAAGGCGGGTTCCAAACGGTCACAAGGACGGCTCTTGGTATTCTTCCTCTTTATAATGAGACCAAGGCCCGTTCTTTTCCTTCAATCCTCTATCGAATCCGCCCCTCACCCCGAGTTCCAACACCCAGGGCTCCATATTCGGGTACCTTCGATCTTCGACAATGTCCAGCCGCGACCTACGAGGCCGGTGGATGCCCTCCTCCGTCACGGAAGAGGACGTGCTAAAGCTAAGAGACGCCAGGTACTTAACCTACGAGATTTCGCATAAGCTGCCTGCCCGAGGGCAAGTTATTCCTACTCCCGAGCTTGGCGAGAGCGTCGTGTTCGTGTCTCACCTCCATCGGGGTTTACTCTTCCCGACGGATCCCTTCGTGAGGGGGCTCATGTTTTACTATGGGCTGGAATTCCATGACTTGGCTCCGGAGTCCATCCTCCACATCTCATCATTCATTGTTGTCTGCGAAGCCTTCCTCCGCACTACCCCTCACTTCGGCTTGTGGCTCAAAACCTTCGACGTGGAGCCGAAGATGATTGAGGGAGCATCAGGCAGAGTGCGGCGGGGCGGTTATAAGTAAGAGTGCCGATGCTCCATGGCCCGAGGGCTCTTTTCAGGAGGAGCTCGGCTTGTGGCAACAGGAGTGGTTCTATATCACCGCTCCCAGGGGCAGCAGGCAGAGGCTGCCGCCCGTCTTCCGCTCGGGCCCTCCACAGCGGCTGACGTCATGGGTCAACAAGGGGCGTGACTGGGGGCCGTCCAAGGATGTTCCCCTATTGCAGGACCGGATCCAGGCCTCCAAGAAAGGGAGATTAATCTGGCCGTAGTGGTACAGGTTATGTTGATCCGGTGCCTACTGCCCTGCAAACGTCGCCCCCTCTGCCTGTGGGAATTTAATCCGGAGGGGCCACAAGCTCTCCAACACTTCATGGGTTTGACACCCGCGGAGATGTACAAACTGTTCTTCTGATCGCCTGAGATGCATCCGGAATTGACCGAGGATGCTTGCCTAAGTTGCAATCGCCCGAATACTCAAGTAAGTAGCCCTGTGTCCGGACACATCGTCCATTCATTTACTGTGAGTTTGCCTTTTAACCAGCTATTCCTTGGACAGGAGTGGATAGTGCAAGCAAAACTGATATGGTGTCTGGCCCCCCTCCCTGAGACCACGCAGGATCCCGTGTTAATCAAAATGTTAGAGGTTGCACCTTCGGAGGAGGGCGAAGAAGGGCACAGGAGAACTACCACCCCAGCCATGGAGGCTTTTAGTAAGGGAGGAATCGAGAGTCCCTCCTTCCAGGGGGAGAAGAGGACCGCTTCCGAACACCCGGAGGCCAAGGCCTCAAAGCGGGGAAAGAAATCTGTACCGGAAGGTCCTGTGCCAAGAAGAGCCCTGACCGTACTGTCTCCTCGGAGGAATCAGCCCTCTAGTGAGCCGTAAGTAAAAAGGGGAATTTTGTAATAGTGGGCATCCCTGTTTAATTTCTAAGGGTAACCGAAGTTTTCACCTTGTAGTTCGGATCTCAGCCCATCTCAGCACAGCTCATCTTCGGGAGACCTTCATCCGGAGATGATGGCGAGCGAAACGCCTCCATCTGCCGCCCCATCGTGCAGGGCGGACGACCCTGAGGTGTCGTCGCGGAGGGTCTCCCCGAGTCCGGCGGGGCCAGAGAGTTCAGCACCCATTGGAGTACGGCCGGTGGAGCTGCAGGGTTTGCTTAAGAGGGCGTCCATCTCAGAAGATCACCGCACATTAATGGGTATGGTGATTGAGAGGATCTCGTCCGCCCAAAGCGGGTTATGTGAGGCCGTCGAAGGTTTGCTGACGGGATTTGAGGTACACAAAAAATGACATACCTTTTGACAGTTTTGCACATGAAGTGCGCCCTGCATAGATAGTAGCCACTGAGACTTGGTATGCTGTCGAAAGCGACAACGTGCCAAGGATCATAATCTCAGTTATAGATTGTCGCATTTCCTATGCAGGTGGCGGAATGTTCGGTGGCCAGCCGGACTGATGGACTTGCCGAGCTGAAGAGGCAACTCGACGTTGCGGATGCGGACATCTCGCTCGTCAATAAACGACTCGATGAGTCACAAGGTATGTGGTTGCTCTGCGGTCGCCTAGTAAGGGAGCTGACGCCCATTCCTTACAATTTGTATGCCTGATGCAGATAGTGTTGCTGCTGTGGAAGGCCTCCGAGCAGAACTTTCTCGGGCCAAGGAACAAGCCAGAAAAAGCGAGGCGGCTGCCTCGAAGGCAGCGGAAGAGCTAGAAGTCGAGAAGGCTGCTCACTGCCGAAGCATGGAGGAGATGGCCGGAATGGCCATGAAATTAAAAGTTGCTACCGACCGCCTGACGGTTCTTGAAGGAGAACACCAAGCGGAGCAAGAGGACCTGAAGAAGGCCGACGCCGAAGCCAAGGATGCCCGTAGTGCAATGCTGGCTATGAAGGAGGAACTGCGTCAGGTCGGAGACATTGTGACTGGAAAGCCCTTTATGCTGCGTAGGAAGTTCACGGATCCAAAGTATGCTCAGCTGGGCCGATTGTACAGTGCGGAGGATCCTTATTTGGACTTGGCGGCGAGTGCGGCGGACGCAGTCGTGCACTTTCGAAGCCAGGAGGATCACGAAATGGAAGAGCTTTTCTGGTCTCAATTCCATAGTCCGAAGTGTCCACTTCCGTTGAGTGATCGGCTGGTTGAGTGGGCTGAGCTGAATAGATTGTCTGGACTTGCCATGACAGATGTGGTCGCTCATCTGTGGCCGAAAAGGCCCAAGCCGAAGAGTTATTTTGGCTTGTTGCAGCAATTCCTTGGGGCGGTGCCGCGTATTGGGGCGATGAAGCAGTCAGCATGCATAGAAGGTGCACGGATGGCTCTCGCCCGTGGTAAGACATACTGGGCGGAGATGGATGCCACCGCTGTTGCATCCCGGGGTTCGGACAAAAGCCGATTCCCCACCGAGCACTATTTTGAGGAAGTCCTACAGGGCGCTCGTTTAATAGAGTCGCAATGCTCGAAAGATGTTATGTTTGAATGACATGTATGATTTCTGAGATCATGTTTATAATGCAATAACTTTTTATACTTGTGTGTTCAAGTATTGAACTATCTCCTATGCGGCCGTATATGTATGTATAATCTGAAAGATGGCAGTCTTTGGCTTCAGCCCCCACGCACATGGTGCGGGGTGTTTGCAAAAAGAAAAGCGCTTTTTCACACTTAATCCAACGTCTTGGTCCTTTTAAGGAGGTGATAGTGTAGCAAACTAGGCAACCGGACTATAATGCTTTATCACTTTCACTTAGCCATAGGAGCTCGAATGTGGGGCTACTATATAGCCCCTAGTGGCACCGCTCTTCCCGAACTCGGGGCGCGTATGTGCCTGGCCGGGAAGCGGTCCTTCGTCAAAGCGGAGGAATTCTAAACATTCCAATGGTCGATCGAGTGGTTGACCAGTCTCTCGCTATATCATGACAGTCAGTTTTCGGCTTTCTCTACTGAGGTGCTCGCCCGGCCGAACCGGGGCACAATCGCAGTAGTTCTCCTGGTGCCGCGTTAGCCGATGATGCGGAACGTAAGGCAGCAAAACACAGGAGCCGGGCAAACCCAACATTTGACCAAAGACATGATTCGGAGCTGATGCATATAAGGCCTAACTCGAGACGCCGAACACTCCCTGAGGTGTTCGGTCTTTATGATATCGGGCAGAACAATGCCCTAAGCCCCTTGTGTCCAGGTACAGGCGGGAACTTCTGACGCGGCCGATGCCAAAACGCCAGCCTCCTCTTCGGCTATGGTGGGAAACCGGGCGATGTGTATCAACAAGAGACAGTAAGAAAGGTTTACGCAGGGTCTTAATCTAAAAAGAATCCTTGCAACGGGTCCCTGCTGCACGTCTGCGCCCGTGTCTCCGTTGTGCTGTATCCTAGACGGGTGTAGCACGTGCTTCATCTGTAAAAGAGAAGGACTTAGTTTCCAAGAAATATCGTGCAGAAGTTGTATTAAAATAGAATAAAATGTAGAAAGTTGAGCTTTATTGGCTCTCATCATTTATACACACGGCCCCTTATAAAGGGGGTATGCGGCTGGGAAGCCCCTTGTTTAGTTACGCCGGACTCGCCTAACCATGTCCGAGGTCTGAATAACCTGTTTTTAGGGGCTTTGACCTGCAAGGTCTGATTAGTGTGTGGCTGTTGAAGCAGTCTCACGTTCTCCATTGTCGAGGAACACTCGGAGTTACTTTTTAATGAAATTATGCCACGTTGACCGGGCATTCTTAAGCGTAAAAACGGGTAATGTGGTATTGCATTAGGGCTGGCGATAGCTGCGCGCCCCAGTAGTGATTAATGGCTACTGTTTGAATGAGGCGATGGAGAGTGAGCTTTTCATGACGGAGGTTGTCGGATGAACCGAACACAACTGTCAGGACCCCGACTCTATGCCACACCGATCTAGCATGTAACACCTCATATCACTTTGCGGCCTCACGCACGATATTCCCACGGGTGTCGCCTTACCATGCCCGGGACCGTTTGCGCCTTTTGGCACACGTATATGATAGTGTTGCTAGCATCCATATGACAAAGAACCCGGGCTGACATGGCTAGTCGTGAACCCAAAGTGGCACTAACTTATAGGGACAGGCACCCATGACCCAGCATCGAACGTGTCGGTCATCAGCGAGTGAATCTAGGCTGTAGCACTGGGCTAACAGGACTCCGATGAACCGGGCTGTAGCGGGCTAACAGGACTCCGATGTTCATCGCATGACATTTCCCCGAAGGGACAGACACAGGAACGTAGAAGGACACATGCCGTCCAGCCTAAGTGTTCCGGAGCAGTAGCAAGCTACCAGGGCTCAGTGGAAGCACTAGGAGACATTTCCCGGTAAGAGAGACTACTAAGGATAAACAACTAGATAGTCAGATCCCACACATAGCAATATACATTACACGTACGCATAACATCCAAGTATGTGATGTACAACATGGCATCACAGCATTACTCAACAACTCATATAGATAAAGGCTCAGAAGAGCCGTCATAGCATTATTACAAACAGGGGTCACATGACCCAACATTCAGAGCAAACAAGCAACAGGCGGAAGCATTACATGTCTGAGTACAGACATCTACAAATGAAAAAGGCTGAAGAGCCTGACTAACTACAACATCCGATCAAGATCATAGCTGAGGTACAAGCTACTTGTCGAAGTCCACGAGAACACTAGTAAGACCGAAGTCTCCGCTGCAAAAACATTAATAAAGCAACATGAGTACAAAGGTACTCAGCAAGACTTACATCAGATCCTATCATACATGCATTTGTATCAAGAGGGTAATGTGGGGTTTAGTTGCAGCAAGCCAGCTTTGACTCTGTGGCTATCCTGTTCTACGACTACCAGAACTTCTTTGAGGTGATATGGCGCACACGAGTCCACTAATCACCACACAATACACTACTATGGATTCATCCCCGTCTCCTTACGAGAAGGCCATCCATAGCACTCACACTTGTCTTGAGCATTTTAGAGTATCCACTTTAAGTTGTCTATGTACCATGTAAGCATTCAAGAAGTCCATAACCGCGGACCCGGCTATTCGAATAGATCATGTTAACCCTGCAGGGGTGTACTTCTTCACACACGCTCTCGCCACTTACCGCCATGTACACGTCATGTAACTCGGCAACCTTCAAGCGGAAGCCTGGCGAGGGTGTCGGCCACGACCTGACTAACCACACAAGACTCTAGTCCAGGTTTATCGCCTACTCGGGTTCCATCCGCAAGGAGATCCGGCCGGGGTGTCACTCACGGCCCCAAACGATGTGAGCAGGGTTCCCAAGCCCACCATCCGGGTGCCACTTGGTACACCGTGCCACCTGTGCCTAGTCTGTCCCATGCCCACCCTGCCGGGTGCCACTTGGTAGAAAAATAGCACTACCTACAAACACCAGAAACTAGTTGCGACTCCTGGACAGAGACCAAGTTGGTTAATAAGTCGAGAGAGTCAATTAAGGATCCCAATGTGTGGTAGTATTGAGTCATTGGACAACATACATAGAACTCAGTGCTTAAGGATGGTTCCAGTGAGACAACCCACCATGTACTCCTACATGGCCTCTCACCGCTACCTTTACCAAATCGTGTTCACACACTTAACTCTCAGCATCAGAACATAGAGCGCTACACTCCAATTCATTCCCAATGAATCAGACCTGACGCACTCTAAGCAATAGCAGGCATAGCATGGTAGGAACACAACATGTCTCAATCAACTCCTACACATGCTAGTGGGTTTCAACTATTTACTGTGGCAATGACAGGTCATGTAGAGGAATGGGTTCAACTACCGCAGCACAAAGTAGCAGATGAATCGTTGTTGTCCTAATGCAATAACTAAGAGCAGGAGTGAGAGAGTAGGATTGTATCGGAATGAACAAGGGGGGTTTGCTTGCCTGGTATATCAACAAGAGGGCACTGCTTCATAGATAGGTACTCTCGAGCACTCTCCGGAGGAGGACCTATCGAGAAGGAACGGTGCCAACAATGAAAACACAAGCATATGCAACAATATGATGCATGATCATGGCATGTAGATGTGACGCTGTTTGAGCTATTGTAACTAGCTGTCATTTGGTTGAAGTTCATTTGAATCAAGGATTCAAATGCAACTCCAAGTTAACTCTTATATATGCCATTTTTAGTGTTTCACTTGTACAGTAGGTATAACTTGGTTTTTCATGCATGATACTGGTACAGATGGATAGGTTGCATTTTTCTGATAATTTTTCATATATAATTTATTTCAATCTGAGCTACGGTTGAATTGATATGAATTTTTGAAGTTTTGAACATTTTCTCGAATTTCCTGATTTATTTTAATTCCAGAAAATATATTATTGCGCCAGCATGACGTCATGCCTACGTCAGCAGGTCAACGGTGCTGACCAGGTCAAACCTGACGGCTGGGACCCACATGTCAGTGTAACATCTAACTAACAGAGTTAGTTAGTGTTAGGTTAGAACTAACCTAGGTTAATTAGGGCCTGGGCCCACCTGTCAGAGAGACAACTAATTAACTGAGTTAATTAGCGCTAACTAAACTAACACCTAAACTAAATAGGGGCATGGCCCACGCGTTAGTGACCCTGGGGGGGGGTCAAACCCCAGGTCAAACAAGTCAAACCTGCCGGCGGTTAGTCGACGGCGAGATCCGCGGTGTACTTGTGCCCCGGGTTTCCTCTGTGGTGCTCCAAATGACGCGCGGCTAGGCGCGTTGGAGAGCCAGCTCGATGGCGCGTCGGCCGGTGGCCGTGGCTGGGCCTGGGATGGCCGGAGTCGGCGGCGGCGAGCTCGGTTGCGGCCGCCGGAGTTCGGTCGTGCATGAGAGCACGTTTGGAGCTCGAAGACGAGAGAAGCAAGGCGCTAGGGATGCTCTACGGGGCCTTACGGGCTTATTGGACTCCCCGGGGTGACCAAATGGTCACCGGAGCTGCGTCGACGGCGAGCTCGGCGGCGGCGAAGGTTCGGCCATGGTGGAGACGACAGCTAGAGGGCGAGCGCGACCAGGGGAGAGAGGGGAGAAGAAGCAGGGCTCACGACGGACTTGCAGGGCTGCTCGTTGTGGCCGGGGACGCGCTAGAGACGACGAAGCAGTGATGGCGATCTGTGGCGGCCGGAGGTGATGAAGGCGACGGCGACGGCTCCACGGGGCGCTCCGGCTTGTGTGGCTCGGCGGAGAGCTTCAGAGCGAGGAGGCGGAGCTCCTGCGCGTGTCGGAGAGGCGAGGGGGAGGCGGTGGCTACGGCAACGGCGTGCGGCGGCGACGGCAGCGTTCGGGCACGATGGGGAAACGGCGAGGGAGAGAACAGGGGGAGAGTGAGAGCGGTCGGGGCGGCGCGTGGCGTCGCGCGGGGCATCCATCTGACAAGGGGGAGAAGCAGGAGGTGGCGGGGAGACGTGGCCCCAGCCGGACGCGTGGCCGCGCGCGCCGGCGCGTGCCCCTGTCCTCCTGGCGCGAGGAAGGGGACGACTGGCGTCGGCCAGCTGGCTGGGCCGGCCTGCTAGGCCGCTGGGCCAGGCCACACAGTGCTAGGCCGCGGGTAAGTCCAGGTAGGGTTTTCCTCTTTTTGTTTCTTTTTCTATTTTTCTGATATTTGTTTGGTTTAATAAAAATACTAAACCATTTTATTTTCTTATGCCAATTTTTATAGAAGCTAGTTATATTATTCCAGAGCTCCTTAATAAATGGCATTGTTTTTGGACAATATTTTATATATATAACAATATATATCCAAAGCAAATAATTACTGCATTAATTCCAAATGCCCAAAATAAATACTTATGAGATCCTAAAAATATTGGTTTGATTTTTATCTCTGTTGAATATTTTCAGAGGGCAACATGAGCATTTTCTTGGACCCTTTTGGAGAAATTTTTATTTGGGTCATTTCCAAAAATGATTCTGAGGGTTTCACAAATCCCCATTTCAAGTTTAAATGGAATTTAAACATGATGCACAAAAGACTAGCCAGTCTAGGTCATACCAGAACTAGGGACGTGACAACTCGCCCCCACTTGAAAGAATCTCGTCCCGAGATTCAGGGGTCGACGGAAAGAAAGCGGGGTACTCCAGCCGAAGACGATCCTCTCGCTCCCAAGTAGCTTCTCTCTCGGAATGATGAGACCACTGAACCTTGAGAAACGTATGTTATGACGTCGAGTGACACGCTCTGCTTGATCAAGAATGCGAACCGGGTACTCTCGGTATGTGAGGTTATCTTGGAGATCAAGCGTTTCGTGGTCCACTCTGCGGATGGGATCCGAGAAGCAACGCCTGAGTTGAGAGACGTGGAAGACATCATGAACTCGAGAAAGATGTGGGGGTAGTTCCAACTGGTAGGCAACCTCTCCTCGTTTAGCGAGAATGCAAAAAGGACCAATGTAACAAGGAGCCAACTTGCCCTTGATACCGAATCAACGGGTACCCCTCATGGGAGTAACCCGAAGATAAGCTTTGTCGCCAATTTCATAGGTCATATCCCTATGATGACGATCATACTGACTCTTCTGACGACACTGGGCTGTTTTCAAATTCTCACGAATGATGCGAACTTGCTCTTCTGCCTCCTGGATCATGTCCGGTCCAAAGAATTGTCTTTCACCGGTTTCTGACCAGTTCAAAGGTGTTCGACATCTTCGTCCATAGAGAATCTCAAAAGGAGCTTTTTTGAGGCTGGATTGATAGCTATTGTTATAAGCAAACTCGGCGAAAGGAAGACATTTCTCCCAATCCATACCGAATGAGATAACGCAAGCTCTAAGCATGTCTTCGAGAATTTGGTTGACCCTTTCCACCTGACCACTCGACTGAGGGTGGAAAGCGGTACTGAAGGAAAGATGGGTTCCCATGGTAGTTTGGAAACTCTCCCACAAATGAGAAGTGAAAAGACTGCCACGGTCTGAATTGATCTGTAGTGGAACACCATGAAGTGACACTATTCGAGAAATGTATAAGTCAGCGAGCTGACTAGCAGTGATACTCTCTCGAACAGGTAGGAAGTGCGCCACTTTGGAGAGATGATCAATGACTATGAAGATAGCATGATTCCCTTTCTTGGTCCTGGGAAAGCCGATGATGAAATCCATACCAACTTTATCCCATTTCCACTCAGGAATAGCTAAAGGCTGAAGGGTGCCAGCAGGTCTTTGATGATCTGCCTTAACGCGACGGCAAACGTCACAATTAGCAATAAACAGAGCGATTTCTCTCTTCATCCTAGTCCACCAGAACCTCTAGCGTAGGTCCTGATACATCTTAGTACTACCGGGATGAATCGTGAGAGGAGATTCATGCGCCTCCTTAAGAATCAATTGTCGCAGATGTTGATTCTTGGGAACCACCAAGCGATTCTCAAAGAAAACAACACCACGATCATCCATAGAGAAACATCCACCAACTCCCTTCTTAATGTTTCTCTTGATCTGAGAAATTCTTGTGTCTTGCTTTTGAGCAGCGACAATCCGATCTTCAAGATCAGGTTTCGCCACCAAGGTAGAAAGGAATCCATGAGGAGCAATGTGAAGATTGAGCTTACAGAATTCCTCATGGAGAAGTGGTTGGCCTTGCTGCAACATGAGATTGTTGCAATAGGATTTACGGCTTAACGCATCAGCCATGACATTGGCTTTGCCTGGGGTGTAGGTAATCCCTAGATCATAATCTGTGATCAACTCTAACCAACGTCTTTGCCTAAGGTTCAGATCCGGTTGGGTGAAGATATACTTCAGACTCTAGTGATCGGTGTAGATCTCGCAACGTTTACCAAGGAGGTAATGTCGCCAGGTCTTGAGGGCATAGACTACGGCTGCAAGCTCTAGATCATGTGTGGGATAATTCTCCTCATGTGGATGCAACTGTCGAGATGCATAGGCAATCACATGACGATCCTGCATAAGAATGCAACCTAGTCCTTTTCGTGAGGCATCGCAGTAGATAACAAAGTCTTTAGTGAAATCCGGTGCCACAAGTATGGGAGCTGAAGTCAGGCGTCATTTCAGTTCCTGAAAACTATACTCACACTGTGGGGACCACTCAAACTTTTTATCTTTCTTGAGAAGTTCCGTGAGAGGTTTAGCTACTTTGGAGAAGTTTTCAACAAAGCGGCGACAATAGCTGGCTAGACCAAGGAAACTCCTAACTCGTTTAACGGTTTCAGGTGGAGTCCAATCGAGAACGGCCTTAACTCTCTCGAGATTGACAGCAATGCCCTTACTAGAGATTACGTGGCCTAGGTAGGTCACTTCTGGCAACCAAAATTCACACTTGGAGAACTTGGCATAAAGGCGGTGCTCTCTGAGTTTTTCTAACGCAAGTCTAAGATGTTCGGCATGCTCTTCTTCGTTCTTCGAGTAAATAAGAATATCATCGAGGTAAACCAGGACGAACTTATCTAAGTACTCCATGAAGATCGAGTTCATCAAGCGGGAGAATGTGGCTGGAGCATTGGTTAGACCGAAGGACATGACGGTGTACTCGTACTGACCATAACGAGTGACAAAAGCCGTCTTAGGAATGTCCCCATTTCTGATCTTGATTTGGTGGTAGCCTAACCTCAAATCCATCTTGGAGAAGACTGAGGATCCAGCGAGCTGGTCATACAGGTCGTTGATCCTGGGGAGCGGATACTTGTTCTTTATCGTGACCAAGTTAACGGGACGATAATCCACAACCATCCGGTCCGTACCATCCTTCTTCTTGACGAAGAGGACGGGGCAAGCCCAAGGAGAAGAACTAGGATGGATGAAACCCTTTTGCAAGGACTCATCAAGTTGTTTCTTAAGCTCGGCTAGTTCTAAGGGTGCCATCTTGTAAGGTCTCCTAGAGATTGGAGCTGTTCCTGGGATAAGATCTATGACGAACTCTACATCTCTGTCAGGTGGAACACCTGGCAGTTCCTCTGGAAAGACATTCGGAAATTCACGGACTACCGGGATATCTTCAAGGTCTGGAAGAGGGCTGGCATTAAGAGAATAGAGCTGACGCTTTGCAACTCTAGTGGAGACAGTGAGTATCTTGCCAGATGGGTGTGTAAGCTGAACAGATCTTGTGTAACAATCAATCTTGGCATGATGAGCTGTCATCCAGTCCATACCCAAGATGATGTTAATATCTGAGGACTTGAGGGCTACAAGTGATGCAATAAATACAAGTCTATCAACAAGGATTTCATTACCATGGCTGATTCTGGTGGTCTGCCATCTAGACCCTGGGGTTTGGATTTCAAGCGGAGTTGGCATATCACAAAATGATATGTCGTGCAAACGAGCATAGCCTTCACAAATGAAGGAGTGAGATGCTCCAGTATCGAATAGAACCGATGTTGGATGACAGTTGAGAAGGAGTGTACCAAGAACAACATCCGGATCATCATGAGCGTCTTTAGCTGAGACGTGATGCACGCGTCCATGTTCAGTGGGAGCTGACATGACACTGATCATCTTGCATGGTAGCTTAACACAACCAACGGTCTTCTCGGGCTGGGGTGGAGCTTAACTGGCCTGAGGGCAGTCACGTGCATAGTGTCCTGGCTTCCCGCATGTGAAGCAAGTCCCTGAAGTTGGACGTGGACCCGCATAGACAAGCGTTCTACCAGTAGGCCTGGGTGAAACATACAACTGAGCTGGGGAAGGCACTACATAAGATGGTCTTGGTGAATATCCCGAAGGAAGAGCGGAGTTTGGAACCCATATCCGGCGCTTCTGAGAACCAGAACCGGAGGAAGATCCAAAATCACGGGTGTGCTTATGAGACTCCTTGTAAGTGAGCTGAGCTGTCTCTGCATTAATGGCCTTGTTCACCAGAGCTTGGAATGTATCACAATGATGTAGGTGGAGATCGCGACGCATCTTGGGGTTGATACCCTTCCGGAACCTAGCCTGCTTCTTGGCGTCCGTGGACACTTCTTCTGTGGCATAGCGGGCAAGGTTCTCGAGCTCTCTTCTGTAAGTATCAACAGTCATCTTGCTTTGGGTGAAATTACAGAACTCTTCTCTCTTGCGATCAATGAGGGCTTCAGGAATGTGATGCTCGCGAAAAGCCTCAGTGAAATCTCTCCAGGTAGGAATCTGGCCAGCTGGAAGCATAGCCTCATAGTTCTGCCACCAAAGACTAGCAGGACCTTCCAGGTGGTATGTGGCATAGGTGACCTTGTCATCTTCAGCTACGTTCGCGGAATGTAGCTTATGGGTGATGCTACGAAGCCAGTCATCTGCATCGAGTGGCTCAATAGAATGATGAAAGGTGGGTGGGTGCAAGCGAATGAAGTCATGAATGGTCGCAGACTTATTGGACTGATGTGCTGTGTTCTCCTCGATACGTGCCAACAAGCGGTTAGGCTCACGCTTGTTCCTCTCCATCTCTAGCATGAACTCTGTCAACGAAGGCTGGTCGGGAGGATCCTCATTGCTACCATCTCCGTGGTTCTGGCTACGAGCAACTGAACTTCGCGTTTCTGATGACATCCTGAGAAACAAGACCAAGGACGGAATCAGCATCAACTATAGGCTATAGAATGTAGTACAAGGAAAAATACTATCTCTCAAACTCCTAGGGAAATTTCGGCAGCATAACGGCAGTAAAATGCTCAAAATGGGACATCCTGCTAAAAATGAAGTAGTACAACAACTCAACATCACCACTCAAGGTTCTGGGATAGTACTAAACAAGTACTCGAAACTAGGGTATGACTCCGATCAACCAATCCTATGCGACTACAGAGTAGTAACACGTGATCCTGATAGACGGAAGAGAAGCCTAGTTTCTTAACCCCGCAGGAAAGATAGGATGACTCAGATCAGAAGGCCATGAGGTAAAGGAGTAAAAAGAGCCTTACGTTCCTTCCCACAATCAATTCCCTTATATAACTAAAGAATTTCTAGACTCAACTTCGACCAGTTTGGCTTGGTAATCCTACAGGCAGTCAGGCTCTAATACCAAAGCTGTCAGGACCCCGACTCTATGCCACACCGATCTAGCATGTAACACCTCATATCACTTTGCGGCCTCACACACGGTATTCCCACGGGTGTCGCCTTACCATGCCCGGTACCGTTTGCGCCTTTTGGCACACGTATATGATAGTGTTGCTAGCATCCATATGACAAAGAACCCGGGCTGACATAGCTAGTCATGAACCCAAAGTGGCACTAACTTACAGGGACAGGCATCCATGACCCAGCATCGAACGTGTCGGTCATCAGCGAGTGAATCCAGGCTATAGCACTGGGCTAACAGGACTCCGATGAACCGGGCTGTAGCGGGCTAACAGGACTCCGATGTTCATCGCGTGACATTTCCCCGAAGGGACAGACACAGGAACGAAGAAGGACACAAGTCGGCCAGCCTAAGTGTTCCGGAGCAGTAGAAAGCTACCAGGGCTCAGTGGAAGCACTAGGAGACATTTCCCGGTAAGAGAGACTACTAAGGATAAACAACTAGATAGTCAGATCCCACACATAGCAATACACATTACACGTACGCATAACATGCAAGTATGTGTTGTACAACATGGCATCACAGCATAACTCAACAACTCATATAGATAAAGGCTCAGAAGAGCCATCATAGCATTATTAGAAACAGGGGTCACATGACCCAACATTCAGAGCAACCAAGCAACAGGCGGAAGCATTACATGTCTGAGTACAGACATCTACAAATGAAAAAGGCTGAAGAGCCTGACTAACTACAACATCCGATCAAGATCGTAGCTGAGGTACAAGCTACTTGTCGAAGTCCACGAGAACACTAGTAAGACCGAAGTCTCCACTGCAAAAACATAAATAAAGGAACATGAGTACCAAGGTACACAGCAAGACTTACATCAGATCCTATCATACATGCATTTGTATCAAGAGGGTACTGTGGGGTGCAGCAAGCCAGCTTTGACTCTGTGGCTATCCTGTTCTACGACTACCAGAACTTCTTTGAGGTGATATGGCGCACACGAGTCCACTAATCACCACACAATACACTACTGTGGATTCATCCCCGTCTCCCTACGAGAAGGCCATCCATAGCACTCACACTTGTCTTGAGCATTTTAGAGTATCCACTTTAAGTTGTCTATGTACCATGTAAGCATCCAAGAAGTCCATAACCGCGGACCCGGCTATTCGAATAGATCATGTTAACCCTGCAGGGGTGTACTTCTTCACACACGCTCTCGCCACTTACCGCCATGTACACGTCATGTAACTCGGCAACCTTCAAGCGGAAGCCTGGCGAGGGTGTCGGCCACGACCTGACTAACCACACAAGACTCTAGTCCAGGTTTATCGCCTATTCGGGTTCCATCCGCAAGGAGATCCGGCCGGGGTGTCGCTCACGGCCCCAAACGATGTGAGCAGGGTTCCCAAGCCCACCATCCGGGTGCCACTTGGTACACCGTGCCACCTGTGCCTAGTCTGTCCCAAGCCCACCCTGTCGGGTGCCACTTGGTAGAAAAATAGCACTACCTACAAACACCAGAAACTAGTTGCGACTCCTGGACAGAGACCAAGTTGGTTAATAAGTCGAGAGAGTCAATTAAGGATCCCAATGTGTGGTATTATCGAGTCATTGGACAACATACATAGAACTCAGTGCTTAAGGACGGTTCCAGTGAGACAACCCACCATGTACTCCTACATGGCCTCTCACCGCTACCTTTACCAAATCGTGTTCACACACTTAACTCTCAGCATCAGAACATAGAGCGCTACACTCCAATTCATTCCCAATGAATCAGACCTAACACACTCTAAGCAATAACAGGCATAGCATGGTAGGAACACAACATGGCTCAATCAACTCCTACACATGCTAGTGGGTTTCAACTATTTACTGTGGCAATGACAGGTCATGCAGAGGAATGGGTTCAACTACCGCAGAACAAAGTAGCAGATGAATTGTTGTTGTCCTAATGCGATAACTGAGAGCAGGAGCGAGAGAGTAGGATTGTATCGGAATGAACAAGGGGGGTTTGCTTGCCTGGTAGATCAACAAGAGGGCACTGCTTCACAAATAGGTACTCTCGAGCACTCTCCGAAGGAGGACCTATCGAGAAGGAACGGTGCCAACAATCAAAACACAAGCATATGCAACAATATGATGCATGATCATGGCATGTAGATGTGATGCTGTTTGAGCTAATGCAACTAGCTGTCATTTGGTTGAAGTTCATTTGAATCAAGGATTCAAATGCAACTCCAAGTTAACTCTTATATATGCCATTTTTAGTGTTTCACTTGTACAGTAGGTATAACTTGGTTTTTCATGCATGAAATTGGTACAGATGGATAGGTTGCATTTTTCTGATAATTTTTCATATATAATTTATTTCAATCTGAGCTACGGTTGAATTGATATGAATTTTTGAAGTTTTGAACATTTTGTGGAATTTCCTGATTTATTTTAATTCCAGAAAATATATTATTGCGCCAGCATGACGTCATGCCTGTGTCAGCAGGTCAACAGTCCTGACCAGGTCAAACCTGACGGCTGGGACCCACATGTCAGTGTAACATCTAACTAACAGAGTTAGTTAGTGTTAGGTTAGCACTAACCTAGGTTAATTAGGGCCTGGGCCCACCTGTCAGAGAGACAACTAATTAACTGAGTTAATTAGCGCTAACTAAACTAACACCTAAACTAAACAGGGGCATGGCGCACGCGTCAGTGACCCTGGGGGGGTCAAACCCCAGGTCAAACAAGTCAAACCCGCCGGCGGTTAGTCGCCGGTGAGATCCGCGGCGTACTTGTGCCCCGGGTTTCCTCTGTGGTGCTCCAAATGACGCGCGGCTAGGCGCGTTGGAGAGCCAGCTCGATGGCGCGTCGGCCGGTGGCCGTGGCTGGGCCTGGGATGGCCGGAGTCGGCGGCGGCGAGCTCGGTTGCGGCCGCCGGAGTTCGGTCGTGCACGAGAGCGTGTTTGGAGCTCGAAGACGAGAGAAGCAAGGCGCTAGGGATGCTCTACGGGGCCTTACGAGCTTGTTGGACTCGCCGGGGTGACCAAATGGTCACCGGAGCTGCGTCGACGGCGAGCTCGGCGGCGGCGAAGGTTCGGCCATGGTGGAGACGACAGCTAGAGGGCGAGCGCGACCAGGGGAGAGAGGGGAGAAGAAGCAGGGCTCACGGCGGACTTGTAGGGCTGCTCGTTGTGGCCGGGGACGCGCTGGAGATGACGAAGCGGCGATGGCAATCTGCGGCGGCCGGAGGTGATGAAGGCGACGGCGACGGCTCCACAGGGCGCTCCGGCTTGTGTGGCTCGGCGGAGAGCTTCAGAGCGAGGAGGCGGAGCTCCTGCGCGTGTCGGAGAGGCGAGGGGGAGGCGGTGGCTACGGCAATGGCGTGCGGCGGCGACGGCAGCGTTCGGGCACGGTGGGGAAACGGCGAGGGAGAGAACAGGGGGAGAGTGAGAGCGGTCGGGGCGGCGCGTGGCGTCGCGCGGGGCATCCAGATGACGAGGGGGGGAAGCAGGAGGTGGCGGGGAGACGTGGCCCCAGCTGGACGCGTGGCCACGCGCGCCGGCGCGTGCCCCTGTCCTCCTGGCGCGAGGAAGGGGACGACTGGCGTCGGCCAGCTGGCTAGGCCAGCCTGCTGGGCTGCTGGGCCAGGCCACACAGTGCCAGGCCGCGGGTAAGTCCAGGTAGGGTTTTCCTCTTTTTGTTTCTTTTTCTATTTTTCTGACATTTGTTTGGTTTAATAAAAATACTAAACCATTTTATTTTCTTATGCCAATTTTTATAGAATCTAGTTATATTATTCCAGAGCTCCTTAATAGATGGCATAGTTTTTGGACAATATTTTATATATATAACAATATATATCCAAAGCAAATAATTATTGCATTAATTCCAAATGCCCAAAATAAATACTTATGAGATCCTAAAAATATTGGTTTGATTTTTATCTCTGTCCAATATTTTCAGAGGGCAACATGAGCATTTTCTTGGACCCTTTTGGAGCAATTTTTATTTGGGTCATTTCCAAAAATGATTCTGAGGGTTTCACAAATCCCCATTTCAAGTTTAAATGGAATTTAAACATGATGCACAAAAGACTATCCAGTCTAGGTCATACCAGAACTAGGGATGTGACAACAACCTCTAGTGGTACAGAGCCTGTATAATTGGCTTAAAGGCCTGTCGTCACTCCTTTGAAGGAAGTGCTGCTACGGTGAATTTTGGTAGGGTCTATCCCCATTCTGCGGGCGGTGTCCTGGTATTGCAGGTGTCGCGCTGTCCTTTCGAGTTATCACATGAAGTGAGTTCACTGTTTTGACTTCTAGTGGGAAAGTCTTTTGTTTTCCAGAGTGCTGCTTTTGGGTTTCGTCACTTTCGCTTGGTATGTCGAGCCCCTTGTGCTCGGCATTAAGTCGGCCGGACTGTTTGAAGACCCAACAATCTCTGTGGGTATGGTTTGTAGGCTTCCCGGAGGTACCATGTATTTGACATAGTCTACCCAGAATCTTGTTTAGGTTGGATAGCTCGTCACGGTTGTCCTTGCGGGGCAGTGTTTTGTTGTTCGGCCGAGAGCTTTTGAATCCGGCGTTGACCGCTGTATTATTCGGGCCATTTTCCTTATTCCGGCGCTGATCTTTTCTCCGTCGTGATTTCCCATTTCCGTCCCTAACTTCGGATGTACTCGGGTCGCTGGTGTTGCATCTAGCCAGCCAGCTGTCTTCACCCGCGCAAAAGCGGGTCATGAGGCTTGTTAGTGCGGCCATTGTTCTTGGTTTTTCCTAGCCGAGGTGTCTGGCAAGCCATTCGTCTCGGACGTTGTGTTTAAAGGCTGCTAAGGCTTCAACGTCCGGACAGTCTACTATTTGGTTCTTTTTAGTGAGGAACCTGTTCCAGAATTTGCATGCTGACTCTCCGGGCTGTTGAGTTATGTGACTTAAATCGTCTGCGTCCGGAGGGCGATCATAGGTCCCTTGAAAATTTGCTCGGAATGCATCCTCAAGCTCTTCCCAACTTCCAATGGTATTTTCTGGGAGGCTTTTAAGCCAATGCCGAGCTAGCCCTTTGAGCTTGAGGGGTAGGTATTTTATGGCATGGAGATCGTCTCCTCTGGCCATATGTATGTGTAGGATGTAATCCTCAATCCAGACTCCGGGGTATGTTGTTCCGTCATATGCTTCTATGTTTACGGGTTTGAATCCCGCTAGAAATCCATGATCCAGTACCTTGTTGGTGAAACATAGTGGGTGTGCGGCGCCCCTGTATTTGGGTGTGCCATTGTCTTCAAATGCTCGGCGGGTTATGTTGCTTCCTGGAGTCTTCTTTTTTGGCCCATAAATAGATCTGACTAGGTCGTCCTTTTTCCAAGGATCTTTAAGCTGATCGTGTGCTGGCTTGTGTGCAGCGCCCCTTGTTGCTCTTGGCCTGTCAGCTGGTCATCTATCCGGCCAGGCGGATTCTTTCTTTTTTGACTGCGGGGGCTCTAAGGCCTCCTCGTCAAATTCGGGCAACAGCTTGCGCTTCGGGTAGCTCTTTGTCTGGTGACTAGCGCCATGTTTATCTGCGCTGTTGAGTACTTTGCTCCATCTCATTCTGAGTGCGTCCTCCGCTGTTTTGAGCTTCCATTGTTGCTTATTCAAACTTCTTGCAGTGGCGACGAGCCTTTTATGAATGTTCGTGTGCTCTGGTGATGTGATATCATCTTCGCCGGGGATGGGTTGCCTATCCAGTTCATCATGTCCGGCTGGCTGCTCGGTGACATGTGCGTCGTCCACTGCTTCACCCTGCTCTAGGGCCGGGTCCGTATGGATGCCGTTTTTATCGAGGCCGGTCTTCGGGCGGCGCTTGCGCCACCGTTTTGGTTGTTTGTTGGGGGAGTTGTCTTTCGCCACGTCCCATTTTTCCTCATTATCGCTTCCTTTTGGTGTATCCACCATGTATACGTCGTGAGTTGGGGTTGCTTTCCCATGCCCGGTAGGCACTGGTTCTTGGTCGTCTCCGGCATCGTCGTCCATACCGTTGATGTCTTCGGAGTCGTAGTCTAGCATGTCGGTTAGATCGTCGACAGCGGCTACCAAGTGGGTGGTGGGTGGGCTTTGAATTTCTTCGTCGTCCACGTCCCAACTGTCCTGGCCGCAGTCCGGCCAGGGCTCTCCTGATAACGAGAGATACTTTAGCGAACTCAAGACGTCGCTGAAAGGTGAGTGTTGAAAGATGTCCGCTGCGGTGAACTCCATGATCGGCGCCCAGTCGGATTCGATCGGAGGGCGCGCGGGAGGTTCGGAGTCCGGCGAGGAGTCCGGCACCTCGGAGTCACGAGCTTTATGAGGGACAAGGTCAGTGTTCGGCTCTATCGCCGTAGAGGTTGCAGCCCTCGAGGCGGTGTCTAGCCATCCGTCCTCGACCTGCGCAGCCGGGATTGAATTGAAGATCGGAGCGGGTTCGAGTGCGGCCTCCAGGGTACCGTCCGGCTGTAGAGCTAAATCATGCTCGCCGTGACAGTGCGGCACGCTCGGCTGTGGCTCGAATCCATCGAGGATCAAGTCCCCGCGGATGTCGGCCGTGAAGTTCAAACTTCCAAATCTGACCTGACGGCCAGGGGCGTAGCTTTCGATCTGCTCCAGTTGGCCAAGCGAATTGGCCCGCAGTGCGAAGCCGCCGAATACGAAGATATGTCCGGGGAGAAAGGTCTCACCCTGGACTGCGTCGTTGATGATGGTCGAAGAAGCCATCGAGCCTATCGGTGACGACACAGAGGAACTCTCAATGAAAGCACCATTGTCGTTGTCAAAACCGGTGGATCTCGGGTAGGTGGTCCCGAACTGTGCGTCTAGGCGGATGGTAACAGGAGACAAGGGACACGATGTTTTACCCAGGTTCGGGCCCTCTTGATGGAGGTAAAACCCTACGTCCTGCTTGATTAATATTGATGATGTGTGTTACAAGAGTGGATCTACCACGAGATCAAGGAGGTTAAACCCTAGAAGCTAGCCTATGGTATGATTGTTGTTCGTCCTATGGACTAAAGCCATCCGGTTTATATAGACACCGGAGAGGGCTAGGGTTACACAGAGTCGGTTACAATGGTAGGAAATCTACATATCCGTATCGCCAAGCTTGCCTTCCACGCCAAGGAAAGTCCCATCCAGACACGGGACGAAGTCTTCAATCTTGTATCTTCATAGTCTTGGAGTCCAGCCGATGATGATAGTTGGGCCATCCGGACACCCCCTAGTCCGGAACTCCCTCAACCGGATTTACACTGTTGTCGATAGGAGAAGACTAGTAACTTCAATCAGACATGACACGACAGCCTCTGAGCCCATTCAGACATGGTGGGCGCCAAACATGGGCGGCAAAACATTTGATATAAGCTCGTCTGAAAGACATGTGACTCTCCCTCCATTTCCCCATTCAAACACGGTGGACAGCAAAACAAACTCTCCTCGTCCGAAACCGATGTAGGCTAATATTTTAAATAGGGGCAGATGTGTAACTTCCCTCAGACATGACAAAACTGCCCTACCTGTCAGCCCCGTTCATACACCGTGGGCGCCAACCGTGGGCGGCAAAACACCCACTCCTTGCCCGAAATAGTTACTGGCAAATATTTGGGAGATGCGAGATTACCGTCCTATCCCCAACCGACGTGATGTCCGAAATTTTAAACGGGGGATAAGTTCGTAACTTTCCCACATTTCAGAGAAGCATGTCCCAAAGTTTGAGATCCCCCTCCCATCCATTTCCCCATTCGTACACCATCGGCACCATGACAACCTCCCCACTACGGCCAGCCTCCTCCATCCGCCACCCCGTCCTCCACCTTGCCGGAGCCGCTACCCCTACCCCGTCGTCCACTGCAAGAGATGGATGTCTCTCATCCACAGTGCTGGACCAGGATCCTTTCATCGCGTCCTCTCGCTTCATCGGCGCTGTCATCCACCTTGCCGTTGCTGCTCCTACGACCGCCTCGTCCACGGCAACAGGATTTATCCCCCGACTCGGCCATCTTCCGTCTAAAGTCTTCTTCCCCGCCGCCGACAACAATCGCACCCGCAGCACCCTCAACGTGTCAGCAAAGGCCTACAGAGCGTCGCAAGAGAGGTGGTACTCTTCCATATGTGCTTAAGTTATTGATCTCACCCATAAAATAGATCGTAATTTGTTTACTGTACTTTTCTTGTCCGTACCAAATCGTAGTGGCTAGTTGAAAGCAAACATTGGTTGCGAAGTAGCTTTGTCCAGTTTGCACCTTTAGATCCGCCACGGCACAGGCACTATACTCGTAAAGCTTATGGTTTCCCCCCTTTATATTCACTACCATCATCGTAGGTACTTCGTGTCGTGCTAGTACTGCTCCTCAAAACCTCAACCCAAAGCTTACATGTTGAAATACGAATCTGATATGATGCTCATATCACTAAAACAGAGAATGTTTAATTGGTCACCTAATGTTCCTATATTCGTATTGAAAAGCATGTGCGCCACCCACTAGTCCAGCTAGTTCCACTTTCCTGATTTTACTCTTGATGCTTAGGGCTTTCCCCTTTTATCTACTCTACTATGATCTGCGTAGGTGCTTTCTGTCGTACTAGCATTACTCCACCCTTCAAGTTAAACAACACAACATTCAAAATTCCAAAGCTTAGTTCTTCAAATATGATTGTGATATGATACTGATATTATTTAACAGACACATTTAATTGGTTAGCTAAAGGTCCCACTTGAGTTTCCAAATGCATGTCGCGACATATAGAGAGACAGTAGAATTGCATTTCTTTGTCACTTGTTGACTATACTTTCTTGTCCATACCAAATCTTAGTTGTTATTTCAAAGCAAACATTGGTTGCTAACTACCCTTTGCATGGTTTGCAGCTTCAGATCTGCCATCCCTCTGCCATGGTCAACACTATACTCATCATGCCTAAGGTTTCCTCATTTTATGATGACCACGGTCAGCCTACGTGGTTCGTGTCATAATAGCACTGCTCCACCCATCGAGCTAAACAAGCTTAGTTGTACAAATTCATATCCGATATTATGCTGATATTAGTAAAACTGAGAGATGTTTAATTAGTCAACTAAATGTTCCTACTTTAGTTTTGAAATGCATGTGAGCCACATATGGAGAGACCGGAAAGAATAGTATTTCTCTGTGCGCTCTGGTTCATCATGGGTGGCCAACCGACATTGTATTGAAATACTTGTAATATCTTCAATCTTCTTGCTCTTCTGCTCTTCTTTAAGATGATCCTCTTCTCTTGCGGTCGATTGGTCAAGTTGAGTTGTTCTCCCTTAGTATATTTTGAATCTGTCAGGTCAGGTCGACTTGTTCTTCTTTACTATATGTTGAAGCTGTCATCTGTGAAGTGTCATCACTTCTGGAGATCTCATATTTTGAGTAGTAGTCCACATTATATTAATGCAGACACAAAATTACAGCATGCATGGCATCTCTTAAAAGAATTGCAGAGATAGCACAAAGGGGTTTACAGGGAGGCATTATTGGATTAGAATCACTTGTGCATTACAAAGATAATCTCACTTGTTTTTCTGTTTTCATGCATGTCAGATATTGAACATTATCAAAATGAATATGAGAATGGGAACACGAGAGGAATATTGTGGAATAATCCACTGGCTAACAAACTTGGCATGGTGGAGCAAGGCCTATCTTATTCACCCATAAAGGTGCTTGCTCTAACTTGGCAAGGTTGTATTGGTCACACATATTTTGCATCTGGCCTCTTGCATTAGTTCTACTTTGTTACACCATCTGCTTAGTTTAAGGATCATATATGAGTATAAGCCATACCTATCCATTTTCCGTACCTATTCCATGTGTCGTCATACTATGTTTTTCCAGTCAAATGTTGTTCTTTCGTAATAGATGTCCAAAAGGAAGAGGGTGAGCGCAGATCCTCAAGGAGTACAAACTAGGTATTTGGAAAAGGTAGTGATACCTGTTAAATCAGATACATCAGCAGCCACAGAAAACACAGGCCCAATTGTACCACACTTTACCCCTGCTCCAGTGGCCAAACCCCTATTAGAACTACCAAGAGCCCAGTGTCAGGTACTGTCTATGATATTGATTCAAAATTTGAACTCCTAAATTTTTGCATGTTCTTTACCTTCTCTCTTGTATGAAAACTAATTTCAGATGAATATCCTTGCTCAAAGGATCATACGATCTCACAACAATACTTAGCTCTACATTGCTCTTGTCAGTACCTCTCTCTCTTTTGCCTTGTAATGTTGTACTTAATTAATTGCTATTTGATTATGTATCATCAGTCTGCACCTGAGATTCATTATCCTATGTTTCTTCCAATATTATTTGATCTATATTTACTCTTTGCAGAATGTAGAATAATGGCAACACTTATAAAGAATTTTCTTTGGGGAATTTATTCAATTATCCTTCCATCAACATGGAGAAGGGCTTTGTCCAGCTCGTGTTAACATGTAATGTAAGTTCATCCGTCTCAAGCCTTCAAACTTTGTTCTAGTATAGATTTGGATAGGCATCATTTCCTCCACTGTTGTTTACTTTGCTGTTTACATCTGTTGGATGTTTGCAACAACTACCAGTTTCAAATTGTAGTTGTAAAAACATGTTTCTTATGCAGAACTGATCCATTTATTTGCTTATATAATTGTGAAACATGTTACGTGTCTCCTTGTTTCTCTTTCAGATTCGTATCTCTTATGCCTAGCAGAACTTTAGAGAACATAGTGAGCCAAACCATCTTGAGGACAGCGAGATGACCCCAAGGTCTTGTCTTGATGAAGACAGTGAGTTGAAGCTACTCACCAGCAGGTGTGAGACAACCTCTGTGCAGTCGCTGCCTCCATCAGTTCGACTTCTTCAGCGTCAACTTAAAGTGGAAAGGATTCCTTCAGCTAAGCTCCAACTTGAAGTCAAAGATGTAATGAAGATGTCAGAGGACTGCCTTGCGCACTATCATGCCATACAGCTAGGGGTGAAGCATCTATCGTTGAGACAACTGAGGTCTAATCAGCTTCTTCGGCTGTTTGGAGGGCCCGACCTGGCCAGGCCTAGTGCCTTCTGAAGTGCTCTCAGTTTTGTATATTCTTTTATTGGCGCGTTTAATTGCACTGGTGGTGAACTTTGATGCCCAGTGGATATAATATGTGTAATAGCCGTCATAGCCTAGCGTAAGTTGCTTGCTTATTTATTTCCTTGTTGTCTTATTTATTTGTTTGCTTGTAGTCAGTGCAGTTCTTTTTCCGTGGTTTGCTAGTGGCCGCAATAACCTATTTTTTAAAACTAGGCCACAATAACCATGGGCTACATATTTACTATAGTGACACTGGGCCTCCTACGGGCCGTAGAAACAATGGGCCTTCTACGGTCCGTAGAAACTGGGCCTTCTACGGGCTGTAGAAACAATGGGCCTTATACGGGCCGTATGATTGATTGGCCAAACATGGGCCAATAACAGACCACATTATGGCCGTAAACGGGCTAGAGTTGGAATTGTCCGTTCATGGGCCGACCATAACGGGCCGTCGTTAATAGGCCGTATTTGATGAAGCTATGAAAATGGCCCAACGTACTAAAGGGGCCGCAAACGGGCCGACTGTTACCATGGGCCGAATTTGGCCCACAAGCAGAAAATGACAGTAACGGGCCGTAAGTAACCAAATGATGGAAATGAGCCCAAGAATAAATGGGCCCTGAGAAGGCCGAAAGATAACATGGGGTGCAAACGACCCAATGGATTAATGGGCCATTAATGGGTATAAAGTGATACACTGTTCATTACGGGCCAGTTTCAGCACAGGCAGTTAATGGGCCAAGAGTTACAAAGGGCCTCATATGGGCCGAAAGACGTCATGGGCCATACATGGGCCGGAACTTAAAATGGGCTGGAATCATATTGGATGGCCCAGATGACACTACTGGGCCTAATTCGGAGAGGTCGTCAAGGGCCCTGGGTTAGCGGGCTGTAAATGGGCTATATGCGAACAGGCCGTTAATAGGCTTTCTATGGGCCGGCCCGCCACCTTCTGACCAAGTCAAATGGCCCAGCCTTTTCACAAGAATGGGCCTCTGTTGGGTCGTGCCATGTGTCGACGTATCATAGGCGCCTTCGGTCCAATGAGTGGATGACATCTGTCCCAACGGTGAGGCGACACGTGTTTCCTCCAGCCAATGATGATTTTACACGTGGAAAATCCCCATTGGTCGGGGCTATTAATGGGTTATCGGATCCTAAACCAGACCTGATAGCTTAACGGTGATTCGTTATGGTGGATGCCACGTGTCGGTCACCCTTGACGAAAGCACTTCTGTGACGCGTGATTTATCGTCATGGAATTGGACACTTCCGTGATGATAATTTGGGTAATGTCATGGAACACTTCTACGACAGCACAGGTATGACTATCTTGATTCTGTCACAAAATCGTCATGGATGTACATGCATGACAGAAAAGGTGACGTACTGTGACAAACGCGTATCATCACGGAAGTGTATTTTTTTGTAGTGAATGTGCTCAAAGCCAATAACATTCAATTCAAGTTGAGTAACTAACATGCACTTGCAGGAAAGAGCATCCACCACCAATTTTTCTTTAACCTTAATGTACTTAATCACGTAAGGAAAAGAATCAATGAATTCACTCCATTTGGCATGTCTTTTATTCAACTTGGTTTGACCTTTGAGATATTTAAGTGCCTCATGATCGGTATGTATGACAAACTCACATGGTAGAAGATAATGTTCCCACACATGGAAGACCCGAACCAATGCATACAATTCTTTGTCATAGATGAGGTACTTAAGTTGTGTGATGGAAAGTCTCTCACTAAAATATGCAATGGGTCACTTTTCTTGCATTAACACGTCACATATACCATTGCCACTAGCGTCACAATGCACTTCAAAAGTTGTATCAAAATTAGGCAATGCAAGTATTGGAGCAAGTTTAAGCAAAGATTTAATAAGCTCATGAAACACGACATCTTTGGAAGGTCCTCAAACAAAAGGCACATTCTTCTTACTCAAAGCATGTAATGGTGAAACAATGGTGCTAAAATCCTTAATCAAACGGTGATAAAATCTGGCTAGGCCAAGGAAACTATGCACTTGAGCTAAATCGGTTGGTTGTGGTCAAGTTTTAATAGTGTAATCTTAGACTCATCAACTTCAAAACCATTAGAAGAGACAACAAAGCCCAAGAAAACAAGCTTATGAACACCAAAAGTGCATTTTTCCATGTTTGCATAAAGACTCTCATTTTGAAGAATTTGCAAGATGTCTCTAAGGTGTGTGACATGATCTTGAAGAGATTGATTAAACACAAGAATATCATCAAAATAGACCACAACACAAATGCCAATGTATTTTCGAAGGACATAATGCATGACTCTCATGAAAGTGCTAGACGCTGAGACAATCCCATAGGCATAACAAACCATTCATATAAACAAACTTTTGTTTTAAAAGCTATTTTCCATCACCTTCTTGCATGTGAATTTGATATTAAGCACTTTTAAGGTCAATTTTGAGAAAATGGTGGCACCACTAAGTTCATCTAGCCTTGTCATCTAAGCGTGGAACAGGGTGATGATACCAAACGGTGATATCATTAATGGGACGACAATCTGAACACATGTGAAAACTACCATCTTTTTTAGGCAAAAGGATGACCGGAACGGCACATGGGCTTAAGATCTCGCAAACATATCCGTTTTCCATGAGGTGTTGTAATTGCCTTTATATTTCTTTTGTATCATCGAGGTTGATGTGTTATAGTTCCTTGGTCGGTGGAGGTGCACCGGGGATGAGGTCGATGTTTTGCACGATTCCGTGCAAACGAGGTAGTCCGGTAGGTAGCTCATTGGGAAACAGATCCGCAAATTCGGGCAGGAGGTGAGACAAAACCAGAGGAAGTTGTTGTGAAGAATTAGTCCTCACCGCTTCATGCTTGCGCACAAGTACAAAGTGAAGGACACTCGATGGGCTCTCCCTCACATCCGTCAAATCTCTTTTGGTGGCTAGGAGAACTAGGTTCTTGTCGCTCATCATGGAGTCACTCAATTTTGGCTTGTGGCACTCAATCTCTTTTTGGTGGTTCACTCTCTCACTAGTCTCTCCATGATGTTTTGAAGCTTACTTGTCGGCGATTACTTGACTTGGCGACATGGGTCGTAGCACATACTCTTTTCCATTCATCTTGAAGCTATAGTGATTGGTCCAGCCATTGTGGATGACAACGCAGTCAAATTGCAAAGGTATTCCTAAGAAGAGATGGTACATGGACATAGGAACCACATCACACTCCAAGGTGTCTTCATATGCGCCGATCTTGAAGGAAACTTTGATGGTGTTCTCCACTTGAATGGTGCTAGAGTCGCTCAGCCAATGGAACTTGTAGGGGCGAGGGTGCTTCTTCTTGAACAATTGTAGCTTGTAGCATAATTCCTCACTTGCCAAATTATGGCAACTTCCGTCGTCAATGATAACTTTGACGGAACGTCCTTGCATGCCGCTTTGGTGTGGAAGATGTGGCAATGTTGGTCCTCATCTTGTTGTTGTTGAAGTGTCAATACCTTGGAGACAACTAAAGCGGGGCTTGAATCATTGCCACGAAATACTTGAGTGTCTTCATCTTCATTCACTTGTCGGTGCATGGCCACGCGTGCTCAATCGCTTCCATTTCTTCTTCACACATGGATTGTAGGTGCCATCATCATTGGCAATCATGGTGCGCTGTGTGGGGCACTGGTATGTCTTGTGGCCACATCCTTGACAAGTGAAGCATTGAATCAAACTTGCCTTGGCGGTAGCATCCATTGGAGTAGTTGATGAGGAAGTTTTGGACTTGTAGTTGCTTGCCAGAGGATTACTCAAAGATGTCCTGGCTTGCTTGGAACTTGATTTGTCACTGGTACTTGGTGAAGCTCGAGTCATAGTAGAAGGTGTCGAAGTTATAGATACTTGATTATATGAGCCTTAGGTATTGGAAGAGTACTTGGAGTATTTGAAGTCATCTTATACTTGTCGCTCTACCTTGGTCGCTTGGTAGACTAGCTCAAGGAGGATGTAGTAAGGTTGGAAGTCTGCAATCTTCTTTACTGGGTGATTGAGTCCATTCATGAAGCATGCCATAGTTTTATCGTCATCCTCCTTGACGTTGGCTCATATCATGGCAATCTCCATCTCTTGGTAGTATTCTTCCATCATCTTTTTTGCCTTGCTTCAGAAGTTGCAACTTCTTGAAAAGATCACGGCTATAGTGTGTAGGCACGAAGCATGCTCTCATGACATCCTTCATTTGTGTCCAAGTAGTGATGGGTGGTTCACCTTTCTCCCTTCGTTGCTCGATCACTTGTTCCCACCAAATTAGGACATAGTCTCGAAATTCAAGGGAGGCCATGCCAATTTTCTTCTCCTCTTCATAATTGTGAATACGGGATATCTTGTCGACCTTCAATGCCCATGAGAGTTCTTCTTCAGGATCGGTGCTTCCGGAGAACTTGGGATGGTGAACTTGAGCTTGTCGTAAAGTTGTTCTTCATCATAGAGACGATGGTGATGTCACTGTTAGCATGAAGGAGGGTCCTCAATTCCTCACTTTGCTTGATGTTCTTGATGTTAAGGTCGAGGGATTCGTGCCTAGTTAATCCTTTCTTATTGCTCCTCAAGGCGAGCGACTTCATCTTGTTGCTCTTGACGGAGCGCATCTTCTTGGCTGTTCAAAGATTTTTTTGTGCACTGTTGCATAAAATAATATTTTTTTACTAAGTATTGATGCAGGCTATATAAGCAAAGGCAAGCTATAATACAAAGACAAAATTCACTAGCATGGCATGTACCCACTCATGGACTTGCACATGCACATGCATGAAACATGGTGTAACTAATGTGTGCATGCATGTAGGCTAGCTAACTGAGAGGCATCCTTTTGTATTCTTGTATTTGTATACAAGAAAGCTCGCGTGCATACCTAAATACCACATGTGTATATATACCATATACATACATATGCGAGTATCTTCGGCCGCCCGACAAGCAAGCAAGTATATGTCCCCGAATACCTACACAATAGCCCGCTAGCCAACAGGCTCACGGTGCCTTGATCGACCGAGTTGCTAGATTTGGAATGTGTGCATTAGAAAGAAGGAAAGCTAGCACGTTTGGAAACACCCACCGCTGGATATGTGTATAAGGCATATTTGTTTTGCAGTCATGTGTGTCAAGAACATATGTTGTGGGATTAAGGAAACTGATAGGAGCATGTACAAGGAATAAATATGTTCCTTCCGAGGAAGTGGCCGATGGCATCAACTTGGACAGGGGGAAGCTGACCCGACACCCTATTATATAAGTAGAGAACCAGAGAACCAAAGGCACCCAGCCGACCACGCAGAAACACACCAGGTGCAAACACCCATGCGGTGGCATCAAGCGCAAGCGTAAAGGAGGACGCGCCCACGGCGGCACAGTGGCCAGGTAGTCCCTGTCCCATGGTGGCGGTGGCGACGACTTACTAGAGAACACGTAGAGGATGTCGTTGCTGCGTCTCATAACAGGAAGCGCACCACCCCATGGAGACAAGCTTCCATGGAACGCGTCCGCAGGCTTGCGATGCATCCTCTGCAACAACTAGTGTGTCCCCCTCTTCCACTTCGTCTATGGTACGAGCAATATTTTTCTTAACAGGTTTTACGGGAGAAAAGGCATGCAACAAAGAGAAGAGTAGATCGCACCCAGCTGAGAGAGACGCGCCCAGGGCGGCAGCGTGTATGGCGGGCTCGCACGTGATGGTGCACGTACATGTGAGAAGACCAGCAAAAGGATCCGGAGGCGGCAGATGACACGCTGAATGGAGATGGTTGTGGATGATGTGGTGATCTTCTCGTACCAGGAGCAGATGAGGCAGCGAATGACGCACCCAACGGAGGTGCCCACAAACGAAGCATCGCTCTTCTCATGCCAGGGGTTGTGGAGGTGGCGGACGACGCACCCAATGGAGGTGGCAATGGACGAACGTCACTCTTCTTGTACCAGATGGCAACTCCTACTACGCCGCCGCCGGAGACGACTTCACCCGACCAGGAGACTATGCCGAGTCGCCGACACGGCCGAAAATGTCTACAACAAGCCCTTCATCTTCAGGTGCCATGTTCTTGTTTGGATCTCGCCAACGACATAGCCCCGCCGCTAGCTCTGGTGCTCTACCATGGTGGCCTATATGTCCCCGGCGAAAGATCACGGTGTACACATAGCGACGAACAGGTGCACGGTGAACAGATTCATGGCGAATGGAACAACTGTGCATAGGTCTTGTACCATGCTTCCTAGAGCAAACGACATGGCGGGATCGTAGCTCGCTAACGAGGTAGCCCGAGGCCGTCTTTCACATTCACGAATTACAGGTCCCTCGTGAACAATTGCATGACATTCTGATCGCGGTGGACGGGTTTGGTGTCTTGCTTCCTAGAGGAGACAACAAGGTGGAACAGGAGCTCGCGGCGATGTAGCTGATCCGTCCATTTTGCATCATGATTTCCTACTATTATTTATAATGTTTGTATGCATAATAATCTTTATGGAATAATTCTAATGCCCTTTCTCTCATAATATGCAAGGTTTACACAAAGAGGGAGAATACCGACAGCTGGAATTCTGGACCTAAAAAAGCTACATCAAGACACCTTTTCTCCAAATGAGCTGAAAATTTACGGAGAATTAGTTTTGAATATATGAAAAATACTAGAGAAAATATCCACCGGAGGGGGGCACCTGATGACCAGAACACACCAGGGCGTGCCAGCCCCCCAGGCGTGCCCTGGTGGGTTGTGCTCAGCCCATCCACCTCCGGTGCCGATCTTCTGGTATATATGTCATTTTGACCTAGAACAAAAATAAGGAGAGGACTTTCGGGAGGGAGCACCACCTCCTCGAGGCGGAACTTGGGCAGGAGCACTTTTGCCCTCCGGTGGAGTATTTCCGCTAGGAGAACTTCCCTCCCTTGGGGGTAAATCGAACCCATCGTCATCAGCAACAACCCTCTCATATTTGGGAGGCCAATCTCCATCAACATCTTCAACACCACCATCTCCTCTCAAACCCAAGTTCATCTCTTGTGTTCAATCTTTGTACCAGAACCTCAGATTGGTACATGTGGATGACTAGTAGTGTTGATTACATCTTGTAGTTCATTACTATGTGGTTCATTTGGTGGAAGATTATATGTTCGGATCCATTATGATATTTAATAACCCTCTGATCTTGAGCATGAATAACATTTGTGAGTAGTTACTTTTGTTCTTAAGGTCACTAGAGAAGTCATGTTGCAAGTAATCATGTGAACTTGATATGTGTTCGATATTTCGATGATATGCATGTTGTGATTCCCTTAGTGGTGTCATGTGAACATTGACTACATGGCACTTCACAATCTTTGGGCCTAAGGGAATTGTCACACCCAATATGCAATCCTATCCGAGAGGAACTCGAATGTCCCACCAAAGATAGAGCCGCATATTGAAGACCCTTTTGCAAAGTGATATCATTGCATTGTACCATCACATAATAGATGGGGATACATACAAAAGGCATACAATACCACATGAAGACAACAACATCATACATAAGAGCAACATCTGACTACGGATGAAACACAAACAGAAACTCAAATGATATCCACCCTGCTAGCCCAGGCTGCCGACCAGGAACCTATCCATTGAATGAAGAAGAAGCAGAAGAAGAACTCCAAAACAAGAAAGCATCACTCTCACGTCAAGATCATCGCATTACCTGTACCTGCAACTATTGTTGTAGTAACCTGTGAGCCACGAGTACTCAGCAATCCCATTACCAAGGGTAGGAAGACTAGCAAATCTTAATGGGAATGGAAAGGATAAGTGGTGAGGTTGCAGCAAGCGACTAAGCAATGTATGGTGGCTAACTTACGAGTACAAGAATAAGATGAGAAGCTACCCAAACGGTCGCAGACTAGTAATGATCAAGAAGTGATCCTAAACTACTTACGTTCAAACATAACCCCACTCTAATAGAGACATTCATGGTTACACACATGGTTGGTGTATTTTAATTCGAATCTGGTATCAAGTTCTCTACAACCCGACATTAAAAATTCCCATCTGCCACACATCCGCGGGCACAGGTTCCAGAAAGATTAAACCCTGCAGGGGTGTCCCAACTTAGCCCATGACAAGCTCACGATCCGCGGAGACAATCCTCCATCTCGGGACCCTCCGATTAGACTCGAAATCCCAGTGCACAAGACATTTCAACAATGGTAAAACAAAACCAGCAAGATCACCCGGTGCATTGATACCCCGATCGGAGCCGCGCATATCTCATTCTAAGGACAACACCGTGTATGTTAAGTGGACGATAGCCCAATACCTTGAGTTGCCCCGAGGTGGCACCGCCGACTTCTAGGTAGCTGGACCAACACTCATGAGGAGCACTGGCCCGGGGTTGATTAACAATTCTCGTGGTCCGGAAAGTCCCTATGCAAGTTTTAGTTGTTATTAGGCAAATGCTAAAGCCAATGTTGGGCCTTGTTGGAAGAGTCTTATTAAAGCAAACTGTCAAGAGGGGCCCACAAACCATCACCGTGTTAGGGACACAAAATCAAGGAACATAACACTGGTACGACGGAAACTAGGGCGGCAAGAGTGGAACAAAGCACTAGGCAAAAGGTCGATCCTTCCACCCTTTACCAAGTATATAGATGCATTAATTAAATAAGATATATTGTAATAGTCCAAGATATCCATGTTATCCATGTCCCAACATGGAACAACCTGCAACTGCACCTACAACTAGCAATGTTATAAGAGGGGCTGAGCAAAGCGGTAACATAGCCAAACAATGGTTTGCTGGGATGGTGAAAAAGGTTAAAGGTTGTTTCATTGCAATTTGGGAGGCTTCATAAACAAGTGGTAGGAAGCGCGACATATCGATAGCATGGAGTAAGTAGAAAAGAAAAGATAGTAGTGAGATCCAAGGTGACGGTGATCTTGCCTGAAATCCTGCCAGGAAGAATAACGAGTCCATTAAGAAGATGAATGAGTGTATACGAACCAAGCATAGTCGAACGAATCCTCAAGATCGCAATGAAACAGGAACTACCAAGAAGAAGCACAACTGGAAAGAATCAAACAACATGGTAAACACACAACACATAAACATGACATGATGCTCAACCAAGGATAATGCATGAGAAGGCTATATGATGCTACTCATGTCAAGATATGATGCATACAACAATATCACATCAAAGCAAGTTTAAATGAGGCTGGAAACAACATATTACAATTCCAGTAAGTCCTCATATGCAAATTTCGAAATTGGTCCAGAAGTGAATAACACATTATTTTCAAGTTGTTAAACAGCAAGTTAAGACACACCATGATGATCTCCCTGAATTTCTAGTCAAGTTACATATAAAGTTCATTTAATTCGGAGCTACGGCCTAGAAGATATGAGCAACACAAGCTAAACATGGCATTAATGCAAGATGAATACAAACATCAAGAAAACACACTCAAAGTATGTATGCAAGAAGATAATACGAAACTACATGCAATTCTAAGCAATTTTCATATAGAGCAGGCTCAAAATGAAGCAACAGTTCAACACATACACACAAAACAAGTAATAACAACAATCTGCCCGAAACAGCAATTAGGCACTTTGCAATCATCAAAACAACATGCTACAGGAAACATATGAACACAAACTTGATATGCACTTCAAGTAAAGATTACATACTTCAAATATCATTAAGGTTCAGGTTCATAGGCATCAAGATTAATCCAAAATGATCTATTCAAAAAGCAACTTCATAACACAGATTATGACTGAAAAACATGGCATATGCATGAGCAGAGTTAATATGATGACATATTGGAGGCATGAAACAAAGATGCTACGGCAACTATACATAGCAACCAAGTGGATCGAATCAAAGTACACATAACAAAGAGAAAATAACATCAAGGCCTCATATGCATATGACTTATGGATTAGTGGGAATCATTAAGACAAGTTTGAATGTTATAACAATTTCAGCAAGTGTAAAACAGAAACATCATCATAGCATGTTTGCAAGCTTGGAATAGAGGTCATATGAGGTCCAAAATTACCAAAAGTGGCATGCGAACAAAGTACTCATAGCAGGCCTAAATTCATGTAACTGGAGCATCTCCGGAAGAGGCATAGATTAATTAATATCAAGCTCATAACATCACATCATGAACTTAACGGAAAACTGAACATCATTTAGGCATGTTCATGGAAATAAAAACACATCCTACATGACATATATATGGCATCAAAAGGCATAGAATGATAGAGCATAACATGAACATGAAAACATGTCAACTAGGCATCTCCAGATTATGCATGGATTTGATGGTAGCATCAAGAAAACATAGCAACATGATATGACAGATTCAGACTTAGCACAACATTAACAGCATGTAGCCCACTTCACAAGTTTGTTTCACTCACCATAGAGCATATCAAAATAAATGTATTGCTCCAGTACGAAGATGGCATTATTATGCTCCTAAAACATATTGAGGTGATGCTCAAGTTATGGCAGTTTGCAGCAGTTAACAACACTTAGCACTTTTGCAACAGAGATCACAGCAACTATATGGACTCAAATAAGCATGCAACAACAACCATCATGTAGTGCATCAAGAGATGAACATTTTGACATATCATATACCCCAAACGGATAAAAATGCACAATGTTATGGGCATCACAGTATGCATACATGATACTGTTTTCTCAGGGACGGCCATTTTTACAAAATACAGAATGAGTGAGCGTGAGATAACTATGCAGCGCCTAGCGCGAGGGTTCAGGCGGCATGCTCACCTTGGCCCGTGTGTTGACGTGGAGGGAAGCGGGTCGGGTTGCTACAGCGATCCTTGGGTGAGGCTGGGGCCCATGAGGCGCGACCAACCTCCTCGATCCTTAGCGGGACAAGGTCATGGCAGGGCCAGCGGCCAACGGAGACGGCGGGCGGTGAGGTGGCGACAAGGAACGGTGGATCCAGTCGGGGATACGCGGATTCGGCATGGAGGCGACAGATCCGACCGGCGGCAGGGTGAACGAGATTGAGGGCCAGCTCCATGGCGGCTCCCTGGTCGTGGGTCCGGCGGAGCTCCGGTGGGGCACGCCGGCGCGGGATGGTGGAGCAGCGAGGCGACGAAATCGGGGGCGGCTCGTGGGATGCAAGGATGGGTGGCGGTGCACGGGGAAGGCGCGGGATCGATGAAGTGGCCGAGGGAGCCGGGTGGCGCTGGAGCGCCCCCGCCTGCGGGCTGGCAAGCGGTGGCGGCGGTTGGGCCCAGGTAGGCTGAATCTGGGCTTGGCGAGCCAGCGTGGGGGAAGCAGGCAGGGGGCAACGTGGTGAGCAAAGATTGGTCTAGGGCGGTGGCATGGACTTGTCCGACGGCGAGCGGACGTGTCAGGTGGTGGAGGAGGAGGTGGGAGGTGGCTGGCAGTGGCGCGGATCCCAATGGAGGCTAGGGTTTCTGAAAATACGAAGGCTAGGGCGTCTATATATATATATATATATATATATATATATAGGCAGAAGGGCTAGGAGAGGGGGTTTTGCTCCGTTTTCGGTGATTATAAAGGTGCTCTACAGGTGTCTCCGAAGGTACTTGTTGAGTTGACGTATTTAGAGATTAGGATTTGTCACTCCGACTGTCGGATAGGTATCTTTGGGCCCTCTCGGTAATGCACATCACTATAAGCCTTGCAAGCAATGTAGCTAATGAGTTAGTTACAGGATGATGCATTATGTAACGAGTAAAGAGACTTGCCAGTAACGAGACTGAACTAGGTATTGAGATACCGACGATCGAATCTCGTGCAAGTAACATACTGATGACAAAGGGAACAACATATGTTGTTGTGCGGTTTAACCGATAAAGATCTTCGTAGAATATGTGGGAGCCAATATGAGCATCTAGGTTCCGCTATTGGTTATTGAACGGAGACGTGTCTCGGTCATGTCTACATAGTTCTCGAACCTGTAGGGTCCACACGCTTAAAGTTCGGTGACGATCGGTACTATGAGTTTTTGTGTTTTGATGTACCGAAGGTAGTTCAAAGTCCCGGATATGATCACGGACATGACGAGGAGTCTCAAAATAGTTGAGACGTAAAGATCGATATATTGGATGACTATGTTCGGACACCGAAAGTGTTTCGGGAGGTTTCGGACATATATCGGAGTACCGGGGGGTTACCGAAACCCCCCCCCCCCCCGGGGGGGGGGGGGTGGGGGTTAGTGGGCCTAATGGGCCCTAGTGGAGAAGAGGAGGGGCGGCCAGGGAAGGGCGCGTGCCCCCTCCCCCTCTAGTTCGAATAGGACAAGGGGGGGGCGCCCCCTTTCCTTCCTCTCCTCTCTCCCTTCCTTCCCCCTCCTATTCCAACTAGGAAAAAAGGGAGTCCTACTCCTGGTGGGAGTAGGACTCCTCCCTGGCGCGCCTCCTCCTAGCCGGCCGCCCCCTCCCCCTTGATCCTTTATATACGGGGGCAGGGGGCACCTCTAGACACAACAATTGATCTCTTGATCCCTTAGCCGTGTGTGGTGCCCCCTTCCACCATATTCCACCTCGGTAATATCGTAGCGGTTCTTAGGCGAAGCCCTGCGTCGGTAGGATCATCAACACCGTCATCACACCATCGTGCTGACGGAACTCTCCCGCAAAGCTCAGCTGGATCTGAGTTCGTGGGACGTCATTGACCTGAACGTGTGCTGAACTCGAAGGTGTCGTACGTTTGGTACTTGATTGGTAGGATCGTGAAGACGTACGACTACATCAACCGCGTTGTGCTAACGCTTCCGCTTTCGGTCTATGAGGGTACGTGGACAACACTCTCCTCTCTCGTTGCTATGCATCACCATGATCTTGCGTGTGCATAGGAATTTTTTTGAAATTACTACGTTCCCCAATAGTTGTATCAGAGCCATGTTTATGCGTAGATGTTATATGCATGAGTAGAATACAAGTGAGTTGTGGGCGATACAAGTCATACTGCTTACCAGCATGTCATACTTTGGTTTGGCGGTATTGTTGGATGAAGTGGCCCGGACCGACATTACACATACGCTTACGTGAGACTGGTTCTACCGACGTGCATTGCATATAGGTGGCTGGCAGGTGTCAGTTTCTCCAACTTTAGTTGAAGTAAGTGTGGCTACGCCCGGTCCTTGAGAAGGTTAAAACAACACTAACTTGACAAACTATCGTTGTGGTTTTGATGCGTAGGTAAGAACGGTTCTTGCTCAGCCCATAGCAGGCACGTAAAACTTGCAACAACAAAGTAGAGGATGTCTAACTTGTTTTTGTAGGGCATGTTGTGATGTGATATGGTCAAGATGTGATGCTATATTTTATTGTATGAGATGATCATGTTTTGTAACCGAGTTATCGGCAACTGGCATGAGCCATATGGTTGTCGCTTTATTGTATGCAATGCAATCGCCTTGTAATTGCTTTACTTTATCACTAAGCAGTAGCGATAGTCGTAGAAGCAATAGTTGGCGAGACAAGAACGATGCTACGATGGAGATCAAGGTGTCGCGCCGGTGATGATGGTGATCATGACGGTGCTTCAGAGATGGAGATCACAAGCACAAGATGAAGATGGCCATATCATATCACTTATATTGATTGCATGTGATGTTTATCCTTTATGCATCTTATTTTGCTTTGATTGACGGTAGCATTATAAGATGATCTCTCACTAAATTTAAAGGTAAAAGTGTTCTCCTTGAGTATGCACCATTGCCAAAGTTCGTCGTGCTGAGACACCACGTGATGATCGAGTGTGATAAGCTCTATGTCCATCTACAATGGGTGCAAGCCAGTTTTGCACACGCAGAATACTCGGGTTAAACTTGACGAGCCTAGCATATGAAGATATGGCCTTGGAACACTGAGACCGAAAGTTCGAGCGTGAATCATATAGTAGATATGATCAACATAGTGATGTTCACCATTGAAAACTACTCCAGTTCACGTGATGATCGGTTATGGTTTAGTTGATTTGGATCACATGATCACTTAGATGATTAGAGAGATGTCTATCTAAGTGGGAGTTCTTCAGTAATATGATTAATTGCACTTAAATTTGTCATGAACTTAGTACCTGATAGTATTTTGCTTGTCTATGTTTGTTGTAGATAGATGGCCCGTGATGTTGTTCCATTAAATTTTAATGCGTTCCATGAGAAAGCAAAGTTGAAAGATGATGGTAGCAATTACACGGACTGGGTTGGTAACTTGAGGATTATCCTCATTGCTGCACATAAGAATTACGTCCTGGAAGCACCACTGGGTGCCAGGCCTGCTGCAGATGCAACTGACGACGTTAAGAACGTCTGGCAGAGCAAAGATGATGACTACTCTATAGTTTAGTGTGCCATGCTTTACAGCTTAGAACCGGGACTTCAACGATGTTTTGAACGTCAGGGAGCATATGAGATGTTCCAGGAGTTGAAGTTAATATTTCAAGCAAATGCCCGTATTGAGAGATATGAAGTCCTCAATAAGTTCTATAGCTGCAAAATGGAGGAGAATAGTTCTGTCAGTGAACATATACTCAAAATGTCTGGGTATAACAATCACTTGATTCAACTGGGATTTAATCTTCTAGATGATAGTGTCATTGACAGAATTCTTGAATCACTGCCACCAAGCTACAAGAGCTTCGTGATGAACTATAATATGCAAGGGATGAACAAGACAATTCCCGAACTCTTCGCAATGCTAAAAGCTACGGAGGTAGAAATCAAGAAGGAGCATCAAGTGTTGATGGTCAACAAGACCACCAGTTTCAAGAAAAAGGGTAAAGGGAAGAAGAAGGGGAACTTCAAAAAGAACGGCAAACAAGTTGCTGCTCAAGAGAAGAAACCCAAGTTTGGACCTAAGTCTGAGACTGAGTGCTTCTACTGCAAGCAGACTGGTCACTGGAAGCGGAACTGCCCCAAGTATTTGGCGGATAAGAAGGATGGCAAGGTGAATGAAGGTATATGTGATATACATGTTATTGATGTGTACCTTACCAGAGCTCGCAGTAGCACCTGGGTATTTGATACTGGTTTTGTTGCTAATATTTGCAACTCGAAACAGGCACTACGGATTAAGCGAAGACTGGCTAAGGCCGAGGTGACGATGCGCGTGGGAAATGGTACGAAAGTCGATGTGATCGCCGTCGGCACGCTACCTCTACATCTATCTTTGGGATTAGTTTTAGACCTGAATAATTGTTATTTGGTGCCAGCGTTGAGCATGAACATTATATCTGGATCTTGTTTAATGCGAGACGGTTATTCATTTAAATCTGAGAATAATGGTTGTTCTATTTATATGAGTAATATCTTTTATCGTCATGCACCCTTGAAGAGTGGTCTATTTTTATTGAATCTCGATAGTAGTGATACACATATTCATAATGTTGAATCCAAAAGATGCAGAGTTGATAATGATCGTGCAACTTATTTGTGGCACTGCCATTTGGGTCATATTGGTGTAAAGCGCATGAAGAACCTCCATACTGATGGACTTTTGGAATCACTTGAATTATGAATCACTTGGTACTTGGAACCATGCCTCATGGGCAAGATGACTAAAACGCCGTTCTCCGGAACTATGGAGCAAGCAACAGATTTGTTGGAAATCATACATACTGATGTACATGGTCTGATGAATATTGAGGCTCGCGGTGGGTATCTTATTTTCTCACCTTCACAGATGATTTGAGCAGATATGGGTATATCTACTTAATGAAACATAAGTCTGAAACATTTGAAAAGTTCAAATAATTTCAGAGTGAAGTGGAAAATCATCGTAACAAGAAAATAAAGTGTCTACCATCTGATTGTGGAGGAGAATATTTGAGTAAAGAGTTTGGTCTACATTTGAAACAATGCGGAATAGTTTCGCAACTCACGCCACCCGAAACACCTCAACATAATGGTGTGTTCGAATGTCGTAATCGTACTTTACTAGATATGGTGCAATCTATGATGTCTGTTACTGATTTACCACTATAGTTTTGGGGTTATGCTTTAGAGATGGCTGCATTCACGTTAAATAGGGCACCATCAAAATCCGTTGAGACGACGCCTTATGAACTGTGGTTTGGCAAGAAACCAAAGTTGTCGTTTCTTAAAGTTTGGGGCTGTGATGCTTATGTGAAAAAGCTTCAACCTGATAAGCTCGAACCCAAATCGGAGAAATGTGGCTTCATAGGATACCCAAACGAAACTATTGGGAACACCTTCTATCACAGATCCGAAGGCAAGACATTCATTGCTAAAAATGGATCCTTTCTAGAGAAGGAGTTTCTCTCGAAAGAAGTGAGTGGGAGGAAAGTAGAACTTGATGAGGTAACTGTACCTGCTCCCTTATTGGAAAATAGTTCATTACAGAAACCGGTTCCTGTGACGACTACACCAATTAGTGAGGAAGCTAATGACATTGATCATGAAACTTCAGATCAAGTTACTACCGAACCTCCTAGGTCATCCAGAGTAAGATCCGCACCAGAGTGGTATGGTAATCCTATTCTGGAGGTCATGTTACTTGACCATGGCAAACCTATGAACTATGAGGAAGCGATGATGAGCCCAGATTCCGCAAAATGGCTTGAGTCCATGAAAACTGAGATGGGATCCATGTATGAGAACAAAGTATGGACTTTGGTTCACTTACCGGATGATCGGCAAGCCATCGAGAATAAATTGATCTTCAAGAAGAAGACTGACGCTGATGGTAATGTTACTGTCTACAAAGCTTGACTTGTTGCGAAAGGTTTTCGACAAGTTCAAGGGGTTGACTACGATGAGACTTTCTCACCCGTAGCGATGCTTAAGTCTGTCCGAATCATGTTAGCAATTGTCGTATTTTATGATTAAGAAATTTGGCAAATGGATGTCAAAATTGCATTCCTGAATGGATTTCTAGAAGAAGAGTTGTATATGATGCAACCAGAAGGTTTCGTCAATCCAAAAGGTTCTAACAAATTGTGAAAGCTCCAACGATCCATTTATGGACTGGTGCAAGCCTCTCGGAGTTGCAATAAATGCTCTGATAGTGTGATCAAAGCATATGGTTTTATACAGACTTTTGGAGAAGCATGTATTTACAAGAAAGTGAGTGGGAGCTCCGTAGCATTTCTAATATTATATGTGGACGAGATATTGTTGATTGGAAATGATATAGAATTTCTAGATAGCATAAAAGGATACTTGAATAAAAAAATCAATGAAAGACCTCGGTGAAGCTGCTTATATATTGGGCATCAAGATCTATAGAGATAGATCAAGATGCTTAATTGGACTTTCATAAAGTACATACCTTGATAAAGTTTTGAAAAAGTTCAAAATGGATCAAGCAAAGAAAGGGTTCTTGCCTGTAATACAAGGTGTTAAATTGAGTCATACTCAATGCCCGACCACTGCAGAAGATAGAGAGAAAATGAAAGATGTTCCCTATGCTTCAGCCATAGGCTCTATCATGTATGCAATGTTGTGTACCAGACCTGATGTGTGCCTTTCTATTAGTTTAGCAGGGAGGTACCAAAGTAATCTAGGAGTGGATCACTGGACAGCGGTCAAGAACATCCTGAAATACCTGAAAAGGACTAAGGATATGTTTCTCTTTTATGGAGGTCACAAAGAGCTAGTCGTAAATGGTTACGTCGATGCAAGCTTTGATACTAATCAGGACGATTCTAAATCGCAAACCGGATACGTGTTTATATTGAATGGTGGAGCTGTCAGTTGGTGCAGTTCTAAACAAAGCGTCGTGGCGGGATCTACATGTGAAGCGGAGTACATAGCTGCTTCGGAAGCAGCAAATAAAGGAGTCTGGATGAAGGAGTTCATATCCGATCTAGGTGTCATACCTAGTGCATTGGGTCCAATGAAAATCTTTTGTGACAATACTGGTGCAATTGCCTTGGCAAAGGAATCCAGATTTCACAAGAGAACCAAGCACATCAAGAGACGCTTCAATTTCATCCGAGACCAAGTCCAGGTGGGAGACATAGACATTTGCAAGATACATACGGATCTGAATGTTGCAGACCCGTTGACTATGCCTCTTCCACGAGCAAAACATGCTCAGCACCAAGGCTCCATGGGTGTTAGAATCATTACTGTGTAATCTAGATTATTGACTCTAGTGCAAGTGGGAGACTGAAGGAAATATGCCCTAGAGGCAATAATAAAGTTATTATTTATTTCCTCATATCATGATAAATGTTTATTTTTCATGCTAGAATTGTATTAACCGGAAACATAATGCATGTGTGAATATATAGACAAACATAGTGTCACTAGTATGCCTCTACTTGACTAGCTCATTGATCAAAGATGGTTGAGTTTCCTAACCATAGATATGAGTTATCATTTGATCAATGGGATCACATCATTAGAATAATGATGTGATTGATTTGACCAATTCTGTTAGCTTAACACTTGATCGTTCAGTATGTTGCTATTGCTTTCTTCGTGACTTATACATGTTCCTATGACTATGAGATTATGTAACTCCCGCTTACCGGAGGAACACTTTGTGTGCTACCAAATGTCACAACATAACTGCATGATTCTAAAGGTGCTCTACAGGTGTCTCCGAAGGTACTTGTTGAGTTGACGTATTTAGAGATTAGGATTTGTCACTCCGATTGTCGCAGAGGTGTCTCTGGGCCCTCTCGGTAATGCACATCACTATAAGCCTGGCAAGCAATGTAGCTAATGAGTTGCTTACGGGATGATGCATTACATAACGAGTAAAGAGACTTGTTGGTAACGATATTTAACAAGGTATTGTGATACCGACGACCAAACCTCGTGCAAGTAACATACCGATGACAAAGGGAACAAAGTATGTTGTTATGCGGTTTGACCGATAAAGATCTTCGTAGAATATGTGGGAGGCAATATGAGCATCTAGGTTCCGCTATTGGTTATTGACCTGAGACGTTTCTCGGTCATGTCTACATAGTTCTCGAACGCGTAGGGTCCACACGCTTAAAGTTCGGTGACGATCGGTATTATGAGTTTTTGTGTTTTGATGTACCAAAGGTAGTTCGGAGTCCCGGATATGATCAAGGACATGACGAGGAGTCTTGAAATGGTTGAGACATAAAAATCGATGTATTGGATGACTATGTTCGGACACCGGAAGTGTTTCGGGAGGTTTTGGACATATACCGGAGTACCGGGGGGTTACCGGAACCCCCCCGGGTGGTTTAGTGGGACAAATGGGCCCTAGTAGAGAAGAGAAGGGGAGGCCAGGGCAGGCTGCCCGCCTCCTCCCCCTCTAGTCCGAATAGGACAAGGAGGGGGGCGCCGCTCCCCCTTTCCTTCCAATCCTCTCTCCCTTCCTTCCCTCCTCCTACTCCAACTAGGAAAAGAGGGAGTCCTACTCCCGATGGGAGCAGGACTCCTCCCCGGCGCGCCTCCTCCGGGCCGGACGCCCCCTCCCCCTTGATCCTTTATATACAGGGGCAGGGGGCACCTCCAGACACAACAATTGATCTCTTGATCTCTTAGCCGTGTGCGGTGCCCCCCTCCACCAGGTTCCACCTTGGTAATACTGTAGCGGTGCTTAGGCGAAGCACTGCGTCGGTAGCATCATCAACACCGTCATCACGCTGTCGTGCTGACAGAACTCTCCCACAAAGCTTTGCTAGATCGGAGTTCATGGGACCTCATCGAGCTGAACGTGTGCTGAACTCGGAGGTGTCGTACGTTCGGTACTTAATCTGTCAGATCGTGAAGACGTACGACTACATCAACCGCGTTATGCTAATGCTTCCGCTTTCGGTCTAGGAGGGTGCGTGGGCAACACTCTCCCCTCTTGTTGCTATGCATCACCATGATCTTGTGTGTGCATAGGAATTTTTTTTAAATTACTATGTTCCCCAACATGAACAAGACCTAGTGGAGGGCTGGTTGAACAGTACCCGGTGGAGGCTAGATGGACAGTAGCCCGTGGATGAAAAGTAGTTGGTGGAGGCAGGAGGAAGGTCGTGGTGGATGAACAGTAGCAGGTGGAGGCTAGATGAAGTCGACGGTGGATGAACAGTAGCCCGTGGAGGCTGGAGGAAGTCGACGATGGATGAACAGTAGACAGTGGAGGCTGGAGTGAGGCAGTAGTTGGTGGATGAACAGTAGCCCATGGAGTCCTGTTTTGCGGTACGTGTCGGTGGAAATGACACCTATGGGATCACTGGAATCCCTACTATGGTCGGCGGGCGCGAGGTTGTGGAAAGAGCGGGTCTAGGAGCCAGCACAAAGATCGTTTACCCAGGTTCGAGCCGCGAGGATGCGTAATAACCTAGTCCTGCTTTGGTGTATATTTGAGTGTTCTTGTTCTCTTCAACTAGCTACGATGCGTGTGTAGTTCAAAAGAGCCGAATCCCTCCCCCGTATGCCTCGGGCCTCCTTTTATAGAAAAAGGGGACGCCATAGTGGCACATAGGAGGTGGAAAGGTGTACAGTGGCTAAGCTTATCGCCTGTCATTACGGGACAAAGCACATTAAATGCGCCCCTTAGGTGTCCCCTTGCTTTATTGGGGACGGTAATGAGGCCCGTCCTGTCCGTCGCCGCGTTGCCTTGCTTCGACACGCGTCCTGGCCAACGAGGCGTGAAGCGCCATGTAGGCTGGCATGCTGCTGAGCTGGTTCGGTGGCAGTGTATTCACGAAGATCTGCATGCCACCATGCAGATGCTTGCTGAGCTGGTCTAGAGGCCGCACGTCACCACGCAGGTGCTCTCCTAGCTGGCTGGGCTGGCAGCTGGATGGGAACGGCGGTGGAGTCTTGGCTGGTGCGGGCATAGCCGCAGACCCGCTGACGTCCTCGGCAAGGGTCTTGCCGGGGTCCGACAAGGGTCTTGTCGTGGCATCACGGTCATCCCTGGCAAGGATCTTGCCGGAGATCTCATGGATTTCCTCGGTGAGGATCTTGCCAAGGATCGTCGTCTTCTGGTCCTCACCTGATCTTGCATGCCTATGATCTTTATGAAGATCTGCATGCCACCATGGAGGTGCCTTCCGAGCCTTGGTTCCAATGTGGTTGATGGCATTGGAACCCTTGGTCTCAAGGGTGGCGCGCTCTACTGGCGTTGGGCAAGTTGCCGGGGCTGCGGAGGCTGCCCCGACAAGGGTAATGCCGGGGGAGTCTACCTCGCCCTCTTGTTTCTTGTGTCTCCTGTCTTGGCATTGCCTTGATTGTCTTGTGGCTTTGGCTTCCCTCCTTTACCCTGCTAAGTGTGGCCGTGGGCGCGGCTCTGACTGCCCGTGCACAAGTAATGGGGTACAAAGGAGAGCCTCTACTTTTATACACCAACAGTATGCTTCACCCTTCCTAATGAATAGGACCCCGTTTTGGCCGTAGGCGCTCCAACACAAGTCTGTTTCCTCTGTTTTGCGGTACGCCACACCCCTCCCAATCAACAGGACCTCGTTTCAATCGTAGGCACTCAAATAGAAAGTCGTTTCCTCCATTTTGTGGTACGCCAGACCGCTCCTGATGAGATGGACCCTCTTTCGACCGTACGCAGTCGAACAGAAGGCCGTTTTCCTCCGTTTTGCGGTACGCTAGACCCCGTTCCGGCTGTTCCGGTCAAGCGGGTTAGCTCCCGATGAACAGCACGCGTTCTAAGCTAGTCACTTGGCTCTTGGTGAAAACGACATTGTTTCCTCTGTTCCTACCCAGCCAGTTAGCTGTCGATGAACAGGACAACGTCACTACCATTGCCTCTCCATGTACACAACCCCTGGCCGTCCGTATTTACAAGTGCACGTTTTGAGGCCCCGCCTGCATGTACATATGTGATAGTATTTTTTGTCATGTGGTTGTATGTACCTGTACACAGTTTAAACGGAACAACCTGAACTGCTATGTCAGGGGCTCTACTCTAACGTGTGATGCAACCTACTCAGCCATGGTTCATCATTGCAGAGAGACCGATCAACCTGCATGTACATACACGTTTGCGACAAGACAGACAACACTACATATGCTTTGACCGGGTGGGTCCTATCTATCAGGGAGGAAAATGGAGCACTTCCTTGCATGTGAAGATATAGCTGCCGGGTCCCAGCTGTCAGGGGGAGGAATCATTTTCTTTGCATAATAAGGAGGCACTTTCTTCCGTGCGAAGATGTAGCTGGTGGGTCCCAGCTTTAAGGGGGAGAAACATTTTTTACCCGTAATAAGGAGACACTTCCTTGCATGTGAAGATGTAGCTGGTGGGTCCCAACTTTCAGGGTAAGGAAACATTTTTTCAGGTTAATAAGGAGGAAAATTCCTTGCGTGCGACCATGGACCTCGTGGGTCCCAACTGCCGGGCTCTCCACGTAGAGTGCTCTTCCGATGACTTTTGTTAGTTGACCACGATGCGACGAGCGGAACAAGGCAGTGGAGGAAGGCAAGGTCCCGGACACCCGGAGATGGGAAGACGCGACAATGGAGTCGCAGACGGAGAGGAGTATGAGGGTTATAACTAGTTTTGGTGCAGCGTGGGGCTGCAGTCAGTGGAGAATAATAGCAGGTGTGGTGAGGTAGAGTGATAGCCTGGCCGGCGATGGGGTACCGCTTCACAGCGATGCGTGCTAAGTAGAACCACTAGCCGCCGGAGGCCGGAGCAGGCGGTCCCAGTGATGCTGGAGGAAGAAGACAAAAGATTAAAGGTTCATGCCGGGTGTTGGATATATATCCAATGGGTGTGGATGTCAGAATCATTTTTTGACTAAGTTGACAATGCCTTGCATGGGGTTCGACCTATTGGCCCACATGTCAGCCTGCAAAAATGTGGCATATATTTAACCCATGTTTTCTAGAATTTACAGTCCATTTGCTGGGCTGGATGAACAAATAATTTAGCGTCAATGAGGACCATTTAATTTTTTCTAAAAAATCACAGCCCATTTGCATTTTCTTGAAATACACGAATTAGTTGGGCTTGTTTTATATTTAATTTTAGGTTAGAAGGAGCAATGAATATCAAAAAATAAACCAGAGCTACACATTTTGTTATATATGAAATTAACAAATTAGCGAGTTATTACCCAAAATAAAAATGAGTGCGTTATTATTACATTGGTCCTTAAAATCTTCGCAAGAATTTGTACGCAATCACCAGAAATTTTCTTGCCTGAGAGTCAAAAACAACCAGAATTTTCCTTGCCAACTATTGTTAAACATTTCTTTTTATAAGTTAATAAGACGTGGGATGTTTTTATAATGTATATATAAGTTTCTATTAAACATACGATAATAGTAATAATATCAATATATATATATATAATATGGTTAGAAGGGAAAACATAAATTGGACCGTGCATTATTATTCTTATATATAGATAAATAGAACAGAGACCTGTGTTTTATTAAAAAAAATACAATGGGTTGCCGATGTTTAAGAAAAAGTAAAACCTACGCTGGGAGGCCCATAAGATGGTACGTACATGATGGACCTCAAAAAAATAAGTTGAAACCATTGTGTTGGTATGTCGTGGGTTACGCATGTTAAAAAACAAAATCTAGGCCTAGCTGATACTTGTTCGCCCTCTAAAAAATGATACCAGCTAGATCATACCTCCAAAAAAAGCTCCCCGATGACAGTCATCATTGGAAATTTGTTTCGTTTATTGACTAGGTTGACAAACCCGTGGGCCCCAACGCCAGCATACAATTAGGAGGAAGCTTTTTTTTCAATGAGGCACTTGCTTGCGTATGGCCTTGGACCTGGTGGTTCCCACTGTCAGCCTCTCGGTGTACAGTCCTCTCCGGATTCCACTCATTTGTTGACCATATTGACAAAAGCATACGGCGGCGCCGTGGTGAGCACACACGGACGGGAAAGAACCAGAGTCGGGGAAGACGCCTTCATTCTTTCGAACATACCACAGTAGCCCGGTGGATGTAGCCCTCTCACCCAAAAGTTGTACTGCCCAGGTTCGATTCCAACTAGTGCAGTTGAAAAATATCTAACACTTGCCAAAATATCGTCCCTAATTTACCCGGTTTTTTTCACAATCAACATTGCCTTGGCATTTTGAAAATAGCATATCTTTTTGACTTTACATCATATGAAGATGCACTATACATGAATGTTGATCGACATGATCTTAACTTGTTGTTAGTTCCATTTTATACCATGAATAAAATTTCCAACATTCTTTTATCCATGTTTGAAAAGTGTGTGTTGATTTAAATGCGCTGCCTCTGAAACATGCAGTTTCTTATTTGAAAATCACTTGGACAAGCAGCCATCGCCGGTGTTGGATTCTATGCCGCACTTCTTCAATCCCCCGACAGTGAGAGGGGGGAATAAACTTCCATCCCGTGCTAGCGGTTGGGGAATGGAACAAACTAGATTAAAGAGGGGGCCGGCGGCATGACTGAAGAAGCACATCAGACGTGATTAATTTCCCAGCGGATGTCTCTTGATGGTGTGTTTTTACTTGCCTTTGCACCATACAACTTGTAGTTTTAGCTTCCTAGACCATGGTGGACCAGCAGCCCATTTGCTAGGTTGGCCAACCTACAGAAAGCAGCACTTGATTTTTTAGGAATCAGGGCTCCGCAAACCCAAACAAGGATCAAACTCTGAGGTGTGTGCGAAGATCCAACCTAGCTACAGCCTCAACCTCAACGCCTTAGGGCTTGGCCTCATAGAGTTCATGCGAGCGGGAGAAAGGGGGGACACAATAGTTTACCTAGGTTCGGGCCACCTTGTAGTGTGAAACCTCACTCCTGCTTTTTGGTGGATTGCCTCGTGAGGACAATGAGGATGAACTAGTATACTGGGTTAGTTGCCTGGTGAGGGCTCAGAGGGAGAGAATGAATTGGCCCCTATCTACGGTGGAGACTAGACTATATTTATAGTGGCCTCGACCTCTTCCCTCATAGCTTAGCGGGAAGGGATACCACAACGGCCAATTTGAAAGTGGACAAGAGGTACATCTTATCGAACAAGGCGGGAAGGGATACCACAACGGCCAAAAGGTGGTCTTCGCCTGCAAAGCTTCTGGCCATGGCGCAGCTGTGGGCTCAAAGATGACATCCATCCTACTGAACTCATGGTCTTGGTCTTGTTGCACCGGAATGGAAACCTTTGGGGGATTCCTGGGAACCCGCGTACATCCTTGCCTCCTTAGCACCAAAGAGGAAACCATCCTCCTTTGCACCCGCTGGCACCTGCCTGGCCTTAGTCATCATGGCTCACGTCATCGCGAGCCTCGTGAGGCGGGGTACCTGCATAGAGATCTCCGCTCCTTGGGAGGCAGCCTCAGGAAGGTGCTCCTCGGGAGGTTGATACGTCTCCAACGTATCTATAATTTTTTATTGTTCCATGCTATTATATTATCTGCTTTGGATGTTTTATATGCATTAATAGGCTATTTTATATTATTTTTGGGACTAACCTATTAACCTAGAGCCTAGTGCCAGTTTCTATTTTTTCCTTGTTTTTGAGCTTCATAGAAAAGGAATACCAAATGGAATAAAACTTCATGATGATTTTTCTTGGACAAGAAGACGCCCAGGAGACTTGGAGTTCAAGTCAGAAGGGCCACGAGGCAGCGACAAGAGTGGAGGGTGCGCCTAGAGGGGTAGGGCGCGCCCTCCTACCTTGTGGGCCCCTTGTGACCCCCTTGACCTAGATCTTCCTCCTACATATTCACATATATTCCCAAACGACTAGAAGCATCCACGAAAACACTTTTCCACCACCACAACCTTCGATTCTCGTGAGATCCCATCTTGGGGCCTTTTCCGGCATCCTGTCGGAGGGGGATTCGATCACAGAGGGCATCTACATCAACTCTATTGCCCTTATGATGAAGCTTGAGTAGTCCACCACAGGCCTACGGGTCCATAGCTAGTAGCTAAATGGCTTCTTCTCTGTCCTTGATTCTCAATACCATGTTATCCTCAATGTTCTTGGAAATCTCTCCGATAATATTCTTTTGCACTGTGTTTGTCGAGATCCAATGAATTGTGGATTTATGATCAGCTTATCTATGAGTATTATTTGAATCTCCTCTGAATTCTTATATGCATGATTTGGTATCTTTGAATTATCAGTTTGATTTGGCCAAATAGATTGGTTTTTCTTGCAATGGGAGAGGTGCTCAGCTTTGGGTTCAATCCTGCATGATTTCACCTAGTGACAAAGTAGGGGATTGCATTGTTGCCATTGAGGATAAAAAGATGGGGTTTTCATCATATTGTTTCTTGAGTTTATTCCTCTACATCATGCACTACAAGAAAGATGTCAACTTATGACCATCAATATTGGTCACTGAAAGGTCATTGTTTTTCATTTGCAACCTTTTTGTGACCAAAAACAGAAGGTCAAAAGCTGGCGGTCGTAAACTGAAATGAACGACCTTCTTCAGGATAAGGTCGTAGACGTTTACGACCAAAACAGAAGGTCGTTGAACCCATGACCTTTTGTTTTGGTCACTGGCTGTCTGCCCAGGCCACGTCGGATCTGACGTGGCAATCCGACATGGAAAAATTGCGACCAATTGAAAAGGTCGTTGACAAGATTCAGCCCGGTCCGATTGAGTGTTTTACATGGGTCGAGCCCATTAATTCAGCCTTTTATATATATTTTCCTATCAATTTACGCTAGCTACATGGGCCTAGCCTAGGAATTCGGCCTTTTATTTCTGGGTGCGGCCTTTTACAGCATATGAGCTTTTATTTTTCGCCATTTTATTTTCCACCATTTTATATTGGTCCCAAATATCATACATTGATCCCACACGTCGGAAATTTCAAATGTGCTCAAATTTTTTTGATAAGTGGTTCTCATGAGTCATGTTTCTATTGCACACATTTTCAAATCACATATGGAGAGAACATACATGAAATTCTACAGAGTACATAATTACTATTTCATATGAAACAAAAATTGTAATTCTGAAATATACAACATTTCATTCAGATACGGAGAGAACATACATGAAATTCTAGAGTTCACAATGCCCAGATAACCCAGCTATTATTACATAACTTGCTATATAAGAATGTCTTGGAGCTTCTTTGAACATCTTTCATCCTGAATTTACGCAAACTATCTGCCAACATGAAACAGAATAACAAGGATAGGGTTAATAACGACAACACGTGATGGGGTGCTATTTAGTAGTAAGATCAAGTCCGGAAAGAAACATGCATGAAAATTAAGAAGAGCTAGAGCAAGTCTACAAGAAAATTAAGAAGTGGTATTTAGTATGGATGCCCTCAAGTTTTCGTGAACGTCATGCCAAGTCAGCCAACATGTAGCATGCATATGGGTCGTAAAAATGATCAAATGAGGAAGCAGCCAAACAGTGGTTACTCATTGCAATGATCATAGTTAGATAGCAGCAACCTACTACAGTTCATGTTACAACAACACTAGTTCATGTGAGAAACACACAGGGTCCAAAGTACAAACCAAAAACAATCTGACTTGGGTAAAGTAGGACATGATGAAACAAAATAATTCATTTTGGATTAAAACAGGAATATGGTGTCCACCTTATACTACAACATCAACATCAGGTTTAAAACAACACATTTATAGTCAGAGTGCTAGATGAGACAAATATCAATTGAAACCAACTAGAGCAGGTGAGCCAGGGATAAGTAGCAGAAGGAAAATAATGGTACATTCACAACTTCAGTTCAGGTAAATATCACCACATGTATCAGTATACAGGCAGCAATAGTATCATCAAGCATAGCAAAACAGCAGCTTGACCCATATAAGTCATAGCTCTGAAGAAAGAAAGAAATAAAGAAAGAACAGGTTCAACTAGCTATGTATTCATAGTTGAGAGCTAAGCAATTTGTTTGTTTATGCTGTAACTGACAGACCTAGTACAAGCAAAAAGCAAAGTGAAACAGTATTGACTAATTTGATGGCAATACAAGCTTAGCTAGTAGGTGACCATCCAATCCATGATGCAGCAGCAGGTGCAAATATGATATAATGTGAAGAAGAAGCTAGCTGGACTGGTGGGGGATGAAACCAAAATTACAAACCATAGTCGGACCTCACATCACCACTGTTTTATGGTTTTATAACCAACTGGAAACTATGCAGAGCAGAGCAGGTCGGATAGTAAAAGAATTATCAAGCAGAGCAAAACAGCACTGTGACCATCAAGTCGTAGCCCTGAAGAAAGAAAGAACCAATAGGGTCAACTACGTATTTATTAAGAGTTGAGAGTTGAACAATCGTTAGAAAACTAAAGATACTTCTCAGCCAACTAAATAACACATGATTCAATCACACGGTATAATTCTGACTATAATATAACAAGAGAACTAAAGATACTACATACTTAGAACTCAACTAATAAGTGAGAATGATCAATCTGATGCAAACAACTAATTTTGTTTGTTGATATTACTAAAGGAAATGTCTAAAACAATATGCAGCAAACAAGCTTTGATTTGTTCCTCCAAACAGAGGACCATGGGATTGGAGTGCTGATCACATAAGTAAATGGCTAGACAAAAACCTTCCCTTGGAAAATCACAGGGGAGATCAGCCAACAACGTCTCGGAACATAAAGGTCACAAACTTAACTGACGACAACAAGGTGCATCAACAGCCGGGGTGTTCAGTTACGTAAAAGAGTATGCAAGCATCAGTATTTCTACAGTGTAAACTTTGGTTGAAAATGCAGTAAGTTTAGCAGTACACTTACTATGGAATTAGAATTGTATCTACACTACATTTCAAGTGTAATTAACAGTAGATGCACTAACAGAAGGAAGCGAGCCTAATTAATAGTACTTTATAGTAGATAAACATTTGTTGATGCTAAAAAAGACAGAGGCTTGTACCATGACATGTCCAGCAAGCCTAATTAATAGTGTCAAACTGTAGCTATAAATAGCACATCAATAGCATCATAATACTAATCTGAAACCTTAATTGAAGTCCATGTATCACTGTCCCTAACAATAGCTACTTAGCAATACTATATATGACCTGATGCAAATGGAACGGGAATGTGCAAGCTAGCAGAATGGAGGACAGATCGTATATGTAGTCTTGGCTTGACCTGATGATGTTCGCCCCTTTGCTGGTCCTGAACAGCACAAGCCGGAACTCCTCCTAACATGAATGAAACAACCAATCACAAATTCACAACTCAGGGGCGGGATCATCGGACAAGATAATGACAGAGGTCGTGAGATTGATGTAAGGCAATGGTAGGAGCTTAATTACGTTGTGGATGAGGCTGTCCTTGAAGATGGAGAAGTTGAGCTTCTTGTAGAGCTCGTACAGCGCCTCCACCTCGTTCACCGTGATTGCACGCAAAGCTCAGTCTATTCAGTTACATTCTTATAGAGGAAAGGCAAAGGCAAACTTCTGGAGCTGGGAACGGGGGTGCTCATGCACAGGAGGTCTCGACGGCGAGGACGATCGGCTCCTCGTACCCCTGGGCGCGCTGCTCACGCTTCGGCGGTGACGACAACGAGAACACGCAGCCCATCCGTTGATCCATCCTACGCCAGTCGACCGGTGCTGCGGGAGGGGGGGGGGCTCTGCGCGCTTCTCTGTAGGGCAGGGCAGCGGTTGATCCTCAACCAAAAGATCAGCAAGAAAGGGGAACACCGTCACCAAGCCGAAAACACATTCTACCTGAGACCGCCTCACCGGTGGGGTCTTCGATGAGGCACTCGGCGAGGCGGGTGCGGGCGGTGGGCCTGTCGAGGACGGCGCGGGCGAAGAGGACGCGCACAGTGAGGTTGTGGCCGTGCGTCTGCGGTAGCAGCTTGTCGATGGTGGTAAAGATGGGCTTGCGTAGCTGCATGGCGGGCTTCGGCGCGGCGGTGATCAAGGCGGCGGGGGCGTCAAAGAAGGTCGCGGCTATCGAAGATCTGGCGGGCCTTCATGGACTGGATCGTCGCCGCCATGGCTGGAGCTGGTCTCGCGTCCTGTGGCTTGGAGAGGAAGCCGAGATCGAATCGAATTAGAGCGGAGGAGCGAGAGGAGTGGTGTGCCTTAGCGAGCACGGGGCACGGGGCAGCGAAGCAAGAGGCGAGGTTGGAGAGGTGGTA